>NC_045542.1:125425284-125725284 GCF_009769535.1 Thamnophis elegans | reverse complement strand
TGAGGCACATGGGAAAAACTGTGTGCCTGTGATTCAAAGGACTTTTGCCCATTCCAGCGGAGAGCAGAGTGGTAGTGACACAGACACAGACAGTGGATATGGGGGCGAGCTAGAAAAAAGTGACTCTAAATCTGATCCACAGTATTTCAAAAAGGACACGGAGCTGAAGTACACTGCCCAAGAGAGAATCACTTCTATTAAACAAGAAAACGAGGATCCACCAGCAAAACGGACCAGGATGGACATGGCTGAGGATGAAGACCACTTCAGTAGCAGTGTGCTTGGCTCTTCTTCCAGCAGCTTCTTAGGTCCTCATCCCCACCAGCCTCCCCTCTGTTTGCCTTTTTATGTTTTCCCTCCCTCAGCGACAGCCTACCTGCCTATGTTGGAGAAATGTTGGTACCCGGCCTCCATGCCTATCTTGTATCCAAGCCTCCCAACATCCACTGCAGCACTTTCAGGGTTAATGAACCCAGAGAAAATGTCTTCTCCTTTGCTATTGCCTCACCGGCTCCCTTCGCCTATGCCATCCCATTCCCCCATGGACTCTACAGCTCTTCTTCAAGCTTTGAAGCAGATGTCTCCTTTGGATCTGGAAACCAAAGACTAAGCAAGGAGAGCCTTCTCTCGTTCTATTTGGTTGAGTTTTGAAATTATTTTGGATTTCTCCCCCATTCTAAATGGTGTGTGTGGGAGGTTACGTGCCAAGTCCTAGAAAAGATTTCAAAGAGGCATCCCAGTTAGAGAAAAAGAGGAGAGGTGTGTGTTTTATTGCTACATTAATGTTTGGATATGCTTTTACCTTTCAGCTATCTGAAAAAACGTTAAATCAGCTAGGATTATACTTTGAAGCTGTGAAAGAAAACAAAAAGATTAAGCAGATTTAGAGAGCATGCAGAAAGAAAACACTGGTGTGTCAGATGAGGACTTTTCAGGTAACGATCTCGAGAAGCAACTATTCAAAATTGGATTCAATGGCTTCAGTAGCCTTCTGGCACCACCAATATCTGAGATCTTAACATCCAAATAGATAACGTTTGTTATAGTATTGCTATGAATCCTTCCAGTAACAGTCATTGGCTAGTAAAGCATAGTAAGTAATTCAGGGAGGTTTTGAATCTAGTTTCTTGCCTATTTCAGCTCAACAAAATCTCCTCCCTCTGCCCCAAATACTGTCTGGAAGTTTTGTTTAGTTTGAGCTGCTAGATAGGTACTACTACGAGGAGGCCATTTTGGAAAAAAAACAGACCACATACAGTACCTTCTTTTCCTTATTGCAAACATTGTTTCTCCTGATTTTTGGACAAAAGCCTCTGGGATATTCGCTAAGAAAGGACATTGGCTACCATAATAATTAGTTACTGGTCCACTTCTGACCAACATAAAGTGTCATCAGGTTGCTGCTTTGATATGGGAATGGCTGTTACTCTGGATCTAAGTCTGTTGTGAAGTATTAGTAGAATCCTATTGTCTGTTCGGTTCTCAGTTTTTCCCCAAGTGTTGTACTACCTGAAAACAATCCAATATATTTTCTATTCTAAAGTGGTTTCATATCTGTAGTTGAACATACATAGCTTCATTCTGTTGAATGCTAATATAAACTGATATCTAAATCAACATCATAAAACACATTATAATTTGACACAACAGAGGCCTTACTTGGAATATTTCGAGACAACTTGCCCTTAACATGACCATATTATGCAAATCCAGAGCCATTTCAAACATATCCTTTCAGCATCTTCTTCTTAGACCTGCAGGGATCTGAGTGTAGCATTTTATATTAGAACCAGAGACAGTTTTCTTGGTTATAGCAAAAACTGGACAAGTGGGAGCTGATGAGAGAGAGAGAGAGAAAGTGTGTGTGTATGTGTGTGTGTGTGTATGCATCATATTTCCCCATCCACTCCTATCCATTCAGGGCAGTACCAAAATTATCTTACAAAACTAAAGTTTCTAGTTAGGGCAGAAAAGTTTATGTTAGAAGAGTCCTTCCCTCTGCATAAGTTGAGCGAAACATTTTTGAAAAGACAATTTCCTGCCAAGGCTGGTTATTGAAATTGGATTAGAGATTGTAAGAAGCAGATGAGCAACAATCTCTCTGAAAGGAGGAAGCACCTCTTCCTTATGTGGTAAAAAAGTGTGTGGTATGATTTTAGGATAAAGACCAGATGTGATATTCTAGGGTTTTGCAGTCTTAAGAACCACAGCCACTCCCAGGGATGAATTGTGAGTCACAGACTGTGGTCTTTGCCTCCTGCTTGTCATCTTGGTTGCTGGAGCCTGACAGTGTGAGGGAGATGCCTGCCATTTTCCTGGAAGATGGACAGCAGAGCAACACAGCACAATAGAAAAACTGCCAACCTATAAATTGACCCTAAATGGAACACATCCTGCAGGAAAGAACAACCCACCATGATTCTGAATATTAAAAGGTTTGAAAGATGAGGTGAAATGGTGGTGTTAGTAATTTGTTTTGAGGAAGGCCGTACTGTCCTCTGATTTTCACTTATATTATTGCACCTACTGCTAGAATGCACTATGCTCAATTACAGGTTGTGTTTGACCATTTATATTTTATTGTTGGTTTAGAAAAAAAACCCACAGTTTTTGTACACAGTTGTTGCCTTTCTTTGCAAAAAAAAAATCTATTATAAATGTGTACATATGCATATTCTATGTTTCAGAAGTCTATTATTTGTAAAACTACTTGAGTTCAAAGAAAGTGGGAAATATGAATGTATTCCTGTTTTTTTTTTCTTTTTAAGGAGGGGAATGTCTTGTTCTTCCTCTCGGGAGAAATAGAGTGTTTATATTTTTGGAACCTTCTTGAAGGTGGGTAGAGTGTAAATATTTTTATCAGAGTAAAAGTTAAGTAGTTGTTTAAAAAAATACTTAATAAAATTATTTTCCTGTGGAACTTGAGTACTTGTTCCTCTTTGTTTCTGAAGAACCCGTTGATTGTAATAAGGCGGAAGTGTCTAAGGTGGATGTACTTCTAGAGAAATAGAAAAACAATCTAACTTGAGTTTAAGTCCACTTAACTGGACTCTACTGAAACAAGAGGTCAACTGAGATGATAAGATGGGCATACCATCAAAGGACTATATGTCAGTTTCCCATGTGACTCACTCACACTATGGTAAGAATGTAATCATGTGCCTCTTCACTCCCCCTTTTTTTAATGAAAAACACGGGGTTACAGTGGCCTCATGTTCTATGCATTGTTTTGTTTCTATTTCATGTGATAACCAATGTTCTTGGGCCAATTACAAAGCTATGTAAAATGGGGAAAGCCAATTTTAAAAAAAGATTAACAAGTAATAGAAACTACAAGTACTATCCTGGTATAATGAGGCATTATTTTAGATGTCTCCATGATTTGCCTGGAAGAAGAAGGTGATCTTACGATGATGTCAATGGATTAATATGGCCACCTGGCCGTGTCTTGTTGAGGTAATTCCATAAACTGGGCCTTCAGGGCCCTCACCCTTGTTACCACATATTTAACTTTAGTTGTCAAAAGATCCCAAAGGATGATCTTCAAGGATGAATGGAATGTTTTTTTTTTCATTTTAAAGTTTTTTTTATTAGTTAAACATTAAAAACATTGGACATAGTGCGACATTTCTGGCATAAACGTTTCCATATAGTGATTAGATCTTAAAACAATTACATTTTATTTCCATTACGTAGGTGTATGTAGTCCGATTACCTTTCTGTTGATCCTTTCTTTTGTACAATTACTAATCATACAAATACATATCCTATTCCTACCTATCACACATTCACAGGATGAATGGAATATTTGATCAGCTACATATCAGACACAGTATAATTTCGTCCCTTTAAAAAAAAAAACCCTCTAAAGGGAGCTCCAAACTAGTCTGGTAAAAACACAAGTGGCATAAGAAATTGCTCATGTAATTTTGGCAACTGAAAGATTGCCAAAGATTGAGCATTTGCTTATGTTACTTTTTTCAATATTATATTTCTGTTTAAATTGTAATTACTTCTAAATTTCACGTGTATTCATAAATGTTACCTACCTCTTGACTATCTTTTCTGCATTGCTACTTTTTGGGGGGGGGGGTGAAACACATGGTTGTCCTGTTTTTGCCATCACTGTCCCTTCAGAATGAATGTATGTGGCCTTGGAACTGCCCTGTATAACATTGTTGCCCTAAAGGCATGTCCTTGCCTCTAAATATGATAGAAAGGCAAAGGCATTTCAGAAGGAACAAAAGGCAGAGCCCATCCTCGATGCCAAATAGTGGCGCCACTGAACTACAGCAGGACAAGCTACTGCTTGCAGAGCAATCACATCAGCAGATCTTCCTAGCTTACCTCAATGGCAAGCCAATTTTTCCATTGGCTCACCTCTAAATACTTCATTATTCACTCATATCACATTCAGCATTGAAATCCTCACATGGTAACTCCAAACAGTGTGTCTATGGAGATTCTCAGTCATTCAGATCATGGCTGTCCCAAAGGTGCTTTTTTTTCAACAGGAAACTGGACTTTCTGGTTTTTCTTTGAAGATGTTTCGCTTCTCATCCAAGAAGTTTCTTCAGCTCTGACTGGATGGTGCGGAATGCCCCACTATCCAGTCAGAATTGAAGAGGCTTCTTGGGTGAGAAGCGAAACATCTTCAAAGAAAAAACAAGAAAGTCCAGTTGCCTCTTGAAAAAAAAAAGCACTTTTGGTCAAAACACTTTGATTTTCTTTTAATTTTCTCTCTCTCTTTTTTTTATTCTATCAATAAAAAATTTGAGGTAGTGGTTCAGGTGCCAGATTAGAGGTGTAATTCCACTTTAGACACAGAGCAAGCTAGGTGATCTTGGACCAGTCACTCTCTTTTGATCCTAAGGAGGAGTACCACATCTGAAATCTAAAAGCACAAATCCAGGCAGTTACAGTAGCAGGAGTCAATGCTGAATTGAAGGCATCAAAAATAGAATAAAAATCTTGATATGACAAGATTTGTGCTCATATGGGTAAGTATAACCGTAACCATCTCACTTTTTGAGGCTTGGGCTCCTGGAATTCAGAAGCAAAAAGTCACCAGTGGTCCAAAAGCAAAAAAAAAAAAAAAAATCAGATGAAATTGAATTGTCCTGTCCATTGCCTGTCCATTGCCGTTACAAGGTAGGCAGCTGCTTCCTATATAGTTGAAGGTTTTAAATCACACCTGTCACATTAAAAGGAATCAAAGTTGGAAGTTACCAGGCACACAGATCAACGTGGCAAGTTCCAACCTATCTAAAACAAATTTATAAAATAAATATACTTCATAGCAAGCATGCATGATTAAAAAGACATAGTTCTAATACCAATCCAGCATGCTTTCTCAGTCCATCAGGCTGAGCTAAGTAGGAAAGAGTTTAATCCATAATTTCATTCCAGTGAAAAAGTAAATAACAACAATTGCAAACGAAGGGCGATATTTTCAAAGAGGCTGCCACAGTTTGAACTAAAACACCCAAAGTTGAGTTGTAGACTCAGCTAGTCCTTGAAATGCACAAAACATTCAGTCTCCATCTGAGTACATCTAGAACTAGTCAGTTCTGAAGACAGAAAGACTCCTAGGAGACCACTAAATGTCTATGGATATTCTCAGTCATCCAGGTCATGGTTGTCCCAAAGGTGCTTTATTTTCAAGAGGCAACCCTAAAACAAAAAGGAGTCCTTATTTCAAAATACACCTCTGGCCCTTGCTCTTCTTTTGTTATTTAAAACTCTAAGCTTCTGAAGTCAAGGAGGGAGAGATCACACTTAATGTAAATCAGCATTTTTCAAACTTGGCAATTTTAAGATATATGGACTTCAGAGTTCCCCAGCCAAGTTTAAAATAAATTTAAAGTTTCCAAGTTTGAAAAACACATCTTTAAAAAAAGTGGTTGTGTTTACCATAATATAGATGGGAGACATGTGCCGCCTCAGGAACAGCCATGCTGATGTCAGAGATCATCGCTATAAACTTTACAACACACTTCCATTATTTGTCTGGATGTAATGAAGGTACTGCTTTCTCTGTAAGGGAAATTGTTCTGGGAAGCTGCACCAAATTCAATTTGACATGAGGTTCCTGTACTACTTTGCTCACCCTAAATAACTCCGAATCGATTTTATAATTTTAGTTTTGAATCCTAGTTTCTCTCACAAGGCATTTGTTTTTAAGCCCCCTGTTGCTCTGTTGGCATTGGTGTGTTGTTTTTCTTTGCATACATACATTCACACTCTTAACAACCATTTCTTTTGACTCAAAAGATTCTGAAATACAGTACTAGCATTTGATATTCTGGAGAGAGAGAAGTTCCCAGAGGATGGGCTCCAGCAAGAGCCTGAAAGCTTGGAAGAATAAACCTTTGGCTCCGGTGAACAACTTAGATTAGATCCAGTAACAGTATCCTCTTTTCTTCATTACCAGTTCGGTAGCAAGAGTGTTTGCATGCAGAAGGTCTGTGATGACATCTGGGTGGGTGGGCGGAGCCTAGTGCTGCCTCCACTACCAGTTCGCCCGAATCGGTGCGAACTGGCCGAATACCATCTCTGATTGGATCCCAAGCAGCATTTCCATTGCTGATTCTAGCAAAATACCAGCCAGTATGGTGCAGCAGTAAAACTATTAGAATAAGTTTTATTCAGACTTCCCACCAATACAGAACTCACTGGGTACCTCTGGGGCAGCTGTTCTTCCTCAGCCCAACTTACTGAATTGTTGTGGTGGGTACAGAAATTAAGAGAGAGCCTCGTGTCTCAGAAAATAGATGGGATATAATTGTAACAAATAATTCAGAACACTGTAATGACATACCCAGTTCTGGTAATCCCTATAACGTTTTACTGGAAGAGGAGTTTCTAATAACACACTTAGCTTCTTTTGAAATTTGAATGGGAAATAACTTGTAATTTACTACAGGTGATGCTGGGAGCACTGTGCATGTACAATTGCTTTTCTAGGAAGGAAAAGTCAAAGATAATCCTGACAATATATGCCATTGCATGCGTCTAATTAACTCTCAGAGATGTTGCCAGCATATTAACTCTTCCAATATTGAAAACGGCAAGCAATCCTTCGGACTGAACTACACATAACACAGTTCCATTTAATGTTATCTAGGAGTAAGCTTCCTTTAACAAAATATATCCTTTGCTACTAATACAAGTGAATATTTGTAGCTCAGGGTTGAACTGTGCGGTCCTTGGTGCTCTCTGAGCTTGGCTGTGTTCTTGCAGATGTTTCATTACCCAACTAGGCAACACCATCAGTGCAGTCTGCAAGAAAACAACCAAGGAGTCCACCTATCATTGTACTTTACTTAGTTACCTTCAGAGCAAAAACAGCATAGATAGTGTTGGCATTACTATACTGAAGTAGAAGCTTCGGTGTATGGTCTTTTCTACAGTAATTAAGGGTTCCATGCAGGCATGGAGATGGTTATGGATGGTTTTTCAGTAAGCATTACAAACAGCCTTAGACACAACCATGATATAGACATCATTCCATAATATTCAGTTTCTGGGTTGTGGCACATTTTGACCACTATGTCACAAAGCAACCAAAGCCCAGCTTTACTCCTTCAGGGTCATGCTCTCCTGGGTGAACACTAGATACTACCTTGCAAGCCAACATACCATTGGCTGCATCTTATCAACAATGAGTTATATCTAGTGTTCTCACACGCACACCAGGTGCATTGAAAGAAATCTGAAAAGATCACACTAATTGTGTTTCACACGGACAGTAATGCATAAACAGAAAAGGTTAGACTAAGCAGATGATTGTGCGCATCTGGTAGAATGTTTAGTAAAGACTGAAAAGAATGAATGGAGACATTTTAAGATGTTCTAAAATAAGTAGAAAAGTGATGAATAACTCATGATCTCCTGCAACGTCCAAGGAACGTTTGTTTTGTTTAAAGAAGCAAAAATGGCTGTATATGAAAGGGTATTTCTGATATATAAAGGTGGGGTGCAAGTATTTCAAGAGAATTGTGAAAGTAAGTTGAATATACCAAGAATGGGGTATTTAACTATGTATGGTAAAACAAGAGGAGACAACATCAAGCATTGTGAGAGTGATCAATGAATGTGGATTGAATACAAAAGTGAGTGGCCTGCATGAAATTTGCTGAGGTTGTCTGCTCATGTACAAAGAATAAATGATCCCTGAAATGCAGAACCATTTCATGAAGAATGAATGATAGGGTTGAAAAGGAAGTTGAGAACAGTGGTTGGATGGAATTGATGAGATCACCAAAAAGGAAGAGTTTATAGAGCTAAATGCAATATTTGAAATAGTGGAAGGAAGGATGGTTTGCTGGGATAGAGAAGTTGACTGTCCATAGTCAATAAAACTAGATTCAGCCGTGTTTCCTTTTCATTTTTTGCGTCGTCTCTTTGGGTTCGTATTTCTTATCCCTTTTTGGAAGTTATCTGAAAAAGAATACAGATAGTCTTTGATTTGCAATGACAAATGAGACCATTTTTTTTGTTACTAAGTAAGACAGTTGTTCCCCAATTTCTTGACCTTTCTTGCTACAGTTGTTAAATTAGTAACATGGTTATTAAATGAATCTGGCTTCCTCACTGACTTTGCTTGTCAGAAGTTCGCAAAAGGTGATCACATGACCCTGCAACCATCATAAATAGGAGTCAGTTGTCAAGCATCTGAATTTTGAACCCATGACCATGGGGATGCTGCAATGGTCATAAGTGTAAAAAACAGCCATAAGTCACTATTTTCAGTATCGCTGTAACTTTGGTCACTAAACTAACTGTTGTAAGTCAAGGATACCTGTGGTAGATATACAGTACATGAAGTGATTTCAAGATAATTCATCTTAACAGATATGGAAAGGAACAGAGAGGAGAAAAAGGAAACCAAGCCAATACAGACTAATAAGCACATAATAAGGATCCCTTAAAATAGCCAAAAATATTTTAGCAGGCCTGGTAGCCCATCAATAAAAGGAAGCTTATTTATATTAGAGAAGACTCACACACAGTGACTTTGAAAATTCCTGAGAGGTAAACATGGGAAAGTTTTAATTCAGAAGCCAATACCCCCATGGTGTCTGGGTATGTGTGTGTGTGTGTGTGTGTGTGTGTGTGTGTGAATTTGCCCCACAAATAAGATCTTCTTTACTTATCCCCAGAAGGAAGTTGTGTTTAAGTACAAGGCTGTTTGCACGGTGCTCTGATTTCCTCCCTTGGAAAATCCTACAGAAGTGCCCTCTTTGTTATATAACCAGCTCGGCAGATACAAATGTCTACGCTAACTTTCTGTCCCGTTCCTGCCTGTCCTCTTCCTTTTGCCATGAAGCAGTTTTCACCCAAAATGATCCTCAGCATGCGAGTATACTCAGTCCTGGCTGAAAAACAAGGATCAGATTAGAGGGAGGGAGGGAGGGAGGGAGGGAGCATCAAAGCGCCTCTGTGCAGCTGGAGTTATCAGCTTGTGAGGGGGTTGCTTTGCACACCGCCTTCGCACTTGGACTGTTCAGACAGGGTGTGTTGAGTTCCCCTCTCTTGGCTTGTTTTCATGGTCTCACCCAGCTCTGACCTGCCTCAAATGTTGACACAATGTCACGTTTCCGACTCCAGTCTTTCATGTGCAGCCGGAGGCTAAATACGGCTGCTGGTTCCTGGAAACAGACGTGCCTGGCACCCTGTCAGTAGAAACCCAATCTCTATGCGGGCTTGGCACAGCGCGCTGAATAACAGGGCCATAGCTTTTTCAGCAGGCTTTCAGCCATAAATAGGGCTCCCCGAGCAAGCTTCTGGGAATGTAGCAACATGATGAATGCTTTCTTTCCACAGAACATGAGGCTGTACAGAAAGCAAACGTGGGAATGCACCAGAGATGACAGCAGGAAGGAGCATAATCCATGGTGGGAATATTTAATGCAGCTTTCCTGAACGTGGTGCCCTCTCTATAAGTGGAAATACTGGTCATGGTTGTCCTAACTGTTCCTACATACTAATGGTCAATTAGAGTCACTGGAAAGACATTCTATTCTCCACTGGGGAGAAATTATAATGCCTCTGTGAATCTGTTAGAACTGCGGGGGATCACAAAACAATGGAAACCTCCACCCAAGGACTCTGTGCCAGCTGAAGCTGGTTCCAGAATCTCTCACTCCCACAGCATCAGCAGCGGTCACGAGCTGAGCTAATTTATTTTCAGCCAGGCTGCAAATGCGTTTGAAACTGCAATTAAAGTGACTTCCTTTTTGTTCTTGTAAAGCTTTCAGAGCTCCTGGGTAACCCCGCCTCCTGGGGTCAACCCAGACTCTCCCATTTCCCCCTCCGATGATCAGTTCCCCATGGATGATCACTACCCCCTGGAGAAAGGATCGGAGCAATGTACACGTTTTGAAATAAAGCTTGAAAAGGGAGGGAGGGAGGGAAGGGCAAGGCACCGAGTGCATGAAGGTTGCACTCCCCGATGAATCATCTGGAAGAGCACAGAGCAGCTTGTGGTGTTTTCAGTGTTTTGAGGGGTGGTGGCAACAATGAAGATATCCGCAGGAGTGGAAGTCGTCGTGGTCTGAGACCAACCCAGTTGAACTTCCTGTGCTAAACCTGCATCTTGCAGTGTTTTGGCTGAGGATTGGATTACCCTGTTTGTAACTTTAAGATCTGTCTCAGCTGGCAAGAAAATAGGAACCCCAAGATGTCTTTCAGGGGATCAGAAATTTCCCTGGAGATTCTCCCACATCCATTGTAGCTTTCTTCCCTTCAGGGAGCAATATTGGTTGGGTCTCAGCTTTGAGATTGCTTCTCCTTTTTGCATACAACATAGAGACCCACAAACCCACACCTTTCCAGACCTTCAGTGATTTTTCTGGCTCATGGTTTCAAATGAACCCCATCCTAATTGCTATCAGTGCCACACCCTTCTATCAGGCTTCTCCATTCCCAGCATGTGGGCAGAGAAGGAAACTGCAAGGAACATGCTCTTCTGCCCACACAAACTTGGGTTTCCCTATTTGCTTTCCTGAACAGCTCAGGAACTCTATTGGAATGAGCACAGGTAGTTTTCATGCAAGCTCACAAAGTCAATGTTTGTCCACAAAATCGGAAAACGTTGGCATTAGATTACTACGTGTGTAGGGTTCTTTTGCTGCCAGTGTAGGATTAAAGGCAGGCAGTGTGGAGGCTGGACATTTTGTGCTTACCCCTGTAACCTTAAGCATTTTCTCAGAAACGGGATGTATTTCTGTCCCGAAAAATCCAGCAGTAACTGAGAGGCTCTCATAATTTTAGCCTTTGATCATCTGCTTGGGAAGCTCCCATGGGCAGATGCTGTTTTCCTGGAGGAGAAATCTAGTCATGTGCTCCAGAAGCTCCTTATCTTAATCTCTGACCAAGGTCCTAAATTAATCCCCTGCAGGGGTAGACAATCTGTTGGTTAGCCAAGCATTGACTTTAACAAGGAGCATGGTGGGAGGGAACATGTCACAAAATAACTTGGGTCTGTGGCCTAGATGTGGATTTTCTTTTGTCTTCTTTGAGGAGACAGGTATTAGGGAATTGGGGTTTTTCACCTAAGCTAAATTTATTCTAGACATTTTCAGTGTTTGCTGTGGCCTAAATTCTGATTATAAGACCCCCAGAAGTTGCCCCCGGATAGCTTGGACACTGTCTTTGTGGTTCTGCTAATGGGAATCTGTGTGTGTGTGTGTGTGTGTGTGTGTGTGTGTGTGTGTGTGTGTTGATTTATGCATTAGGTATTAGGAACATGCTTACCCTATACCATAAAGTGTGTTTGCAGAGGCTCTCAAAGTATACACACGGAGACACACATCTGTTTTTCCACCCGTCCTCACACACATTGTGGCAGAAGAGCTGCCTCTTTATCTGCAAAGCGTGCAGTGACAAGTGCCGAGTGTTTTTGCAGGGCTTTGAAAGATTCCTTGAACTGTGTCCTAGTACAAAAGAGGCTTTGAAAGGAGAACGATGTTGTCACGGAGTGTTGCAGGCCAGCAGCCCTAATATGAACCAGAAAATTGTGACTTTAGCTGCTCTGTATTGGGGAAAAAAGAAAAGAAAGAATAGAAATCTCATGGCAGGTCAGCTTCTCCTCTTACAGACAACTGAAGTGGCATGAGAGGCCTTTATGTATTCTCGGGAGAAGTGCACTTGAGGAGATGGAAAATGAAGGCTGCACCAACACTATTTCTTTAAATGCGACCAATGTCTTCTATCTGGCTCTGCCTACTACACGCAGAAGATTGTTTCAGTGGTGGTATTCAGTCAGTTCTCTCCGGTTCGGGCGAACCAGTAGCGGCGGCTGTGGGAGGCTCCGCCCACCACCCCAATGAAATGTGTGACTTTCTATGCATGTGCCCGTGCTCACATTTGCAAACCAGCTGGGAAGGTAGGTGAATCCCACCACTAGGTTATTCCCAGCAAAGGCTGTTCTGCCAGTTAAATGAATTTTTACCTTTCAGGCTACGTAACTGACATCATCAGTATCAAGAAAGGGTGACCCTCTGAAGTAAGATATTGGCTTTGGCTTTAACCTTTAGCTATATGACAAAAGGTTCGTGCCAAGTTCACCAACAGACCAAGAATAATACACACCTGAGTGCGAGGCACAGAAAGAAGAGTAACAATCCTGAAGCATTTCTGCATGTTCCTAATGAAAATGGCTTCAGTCAGGAGCTTATTTTCTTGTCGGGTAGAAATCTTCATCACACATATGTCAAGGAATATCACTGATCTGAATATCACTAAGAAAGGCTGAGCGCCAAAGAATTGAGGCCTTTGAACTATGGTCCTGGAGAAGACTACTGAGAGTCCTTTGGACTGCAAGGTGATCAACCAGTCAGTCCTAGAGATCAACCCTGACTACTCTTGAGAAGGCCAGATCCTGAAGATGAAACTCAAATACTTTGGCCACCTAATGAGAAAGAAGGACTCAATGGAGAAGAGCCTAATGCTGGGAAAGATTAAGGGCAAAAGAAGAAGGGGACGACAGAGAATGAGGTCGCTGGATGGAGTCACTGAAGCAGTAGGCGTAAGCTTAAATGGATCCAGAGGATGGTAGAGGACAGGAGGGCCTGGAGGAACATTATCCATGGGGTCGTGATGGGTCAGACACAGCTTCGCAACTAACAACAACAATCACTGATCACTCAATAAAGCAAACACAGATGTGAAATGGGGAGATTCTGAACGTATTTACCAGATCAATGCAGGTTCACTGTTGTTGTTGTTGCTATTTTATGTGAAAAGCTCTGTATCACCTGCTGAGCAACTGGCACGGATGTGTGGATTTTCTGCATGATTCAGATGAGCCACACGGCTGCTCCATGATATGATTCTGAGGCCTGGATAACTCCATATGGGAAGGATTGTTATTTTTATGGTGGCTTCACAGAGGCGACCATGGGTTTGATACCAGTCAATGTCCTGCAGGAATCAAAAATAGAGATTGGCAATCTATACTGTGTAATAAGACAGGAAATCCTTCCATGATTTCAGTATAAAATATGATGATCTGATCTAAGAACTAGGAACCGTGTTGGAGCCTGGAGAATAGTAGAAAGGTTGGATCTTGTGATGTAGAAAGGAGCCATCTCAGTGTTTTATGAGAAGAATCTTGGTAACAATGTCTTACTGGCATAAGAGAAACTCCAGATCAAGCCTCAAATATCTAAAAGTTGCATGAGGAAGTAGAGGCATGTGCTTGATTTAGCCTCAGAAGGTGAAACAGTCGATTCCCGGGAAGGGTCACATTCAAGTCAGAAGATTTCCAAGTAATTAAAGCAAATTGGGGTGAATGAGTCATTTCATTGCAGGAATTAGAAGCTAGGCAGGAGACGCCCTTTGCAACTAAGCTCAGAATAAATCCTTGGGGCATCTGCATAGTAACTTGATTAAACGCCTTTTCCCTTTAAGATCAGGATGTAAGAGCAGAGTGGGGACTTACTAAACAATCACATTCCTCATAAAAGTCAGGAGAACCTGGAATTTCCTCCGGGAACTTTGCATTACACAGTTACAGGGATTGCTGCAGAGGGCAGGGGCTATATTACAACACTCACTTAATTTCTTTTCTTTCTTAGGAAGGCTGAGAATTGCAGTGGAATCAGTGATGATGATGCAAATATGTAATCACATGGGTGGGGCTGGGATTTCCCTTTGTTTTTGGTTTTCTCCCCAAATTTGCTGTTAAGTCTATTTTAGGTTTACACTAACACTTTCCATCCACCCCTACCCCCACCCACAAACAGTTACAAAGCAATACAGTCAGAAAGAATTCTGGGAACTATAAAATGGAAGTTTGGGGGCCATCAGCTGTCCATCTCTGCATCTCCCTTAGGATATTTATGATAACAGATCTGCACTTTTGTCTGGCCCACTGCTTCCCAAGTGCAAGAGCAGGTGACATGATATTCCTCCCAATTGCAAATGCAGTTGATTGCCAATGCAATCCATGTTTGATGGTCAATATTTATTGTCGCCCCTTTATGGATTATTGCCTTGTCATGGTGAAGGGGCTTGCGTAGCTCAATGAAGCTATGAGCTGTGCCATGCAGAGTCACCCAAGATGGACAGGTCATAGCAGAGAGACAAAATATGAGTTTGAGTTTATTGGTCTTGTATGCCGCCCACTCCCGAAGGACTCCGGGCGGCTTACAATAAATAAGGGAAGGGGATAAATAAACAAAACAACACTTTAAAATACACCACGTTCACAGTTACCGTGGGGCTGGATATTTCACAAGCCCCCCGGCCTGCTGGAGCAGCCAGGACTTGGTGGCTTTGCGGAAGGCTGGGAGGGTAGTAAGGGTCCGGATCTCCACGGGGAGGTCATTCCAAAGGGCCGGAGCTGCAACAGAGAAGACTCTCCCCCGGGGAGTCGCCAGCCGACATTGGCTGGCAGATGGAATCCGGAGGAAACCTAACCTGTGAGATCTAATCGGTCTATGGGAGGTAATCGGCAGGAGGCGGTCTCTCAGGTACCTAGGTCCGATGCCATGTAGGGCTTTATAGGTGACGACCAGCACCTTGAAGTGGGTCCGGAGACTAATGGGTAGCCAGTGCATCTCGAGGAGGATAGGTGTGATGTGGGTGTACCTGGGTGCACCCACAATCACTCGCGCGGCTGCGTTCTGATCAACTGGAGAAGGAAATGGCAACACACTCCAGTATCTTTGCCATGAAAACCTCATGGACAGTACCAGGGGTGGGTTTCGACCGGTTCGCACCGGTCCCTGCGATCCGGTTGGTCGCCGAACCCGGAAGTAAGTAACTTCCGGGAACGGCGAAGCCCCCCCCCCCGCGCTCGCGCGCGCCCGCACACCTGCGCCCGCTCCTTACCCGGTTTTTACGAATTCTGCGCTTTCCACGCATGCGCAGAATGCATACAGGCCTGCGCGATCCTCCAGGAGCAGCTGGAGCATCGCGCAGATGCTAGTACGCATGTGCACGCCGCGTGCATGCGCGAGGACGCCGCGTGCGTGCGCGAGGACGCCGCCGGCCTCGTTCCAACCGATCCGGTTGGAACGGGGCGAGAAACCCACCCCTGGACAGTACCAAAAGGATGGGAAGGCCTGGAGAAACGTTGTCCATGGGGTCACAATGGGTTGGACACAACTTTGCAACTAACAACAACATTGATTGTCTATGGATATTCTCAGTCATCCAGGTCATGGTTGTCCCAAAGGTGTTTTTTTCAAAAGACAACTGGATTTTCTTGATTTTTCCATGAAGACATTTTGCTTCTCATCTTCTTCAGTTCTGAATGAACTGAATTCATTATTTATTACATTTTATGCTGCCTGACTCTCAACAAGTTTCATTCAAAACTATTATTTTCCAACCAGAGCCCTACAGAATGGATGGTCTCCAGTACTTTGTACCATTCTAACAGCAGCCCTTGTTCTGATTGGCTGAAGTACCAGGTATGCCACATACCCCACCAATGGGTGTGGCCAAGCTACTACTTCTCCACTGGTAAGCAGATATCATTTTTAAAAACTTTGAATTAATTCAATAATGGCTTTCTTCATCTATGTTTTCCATTTGACATATTTATCTCCCATCTGGGGGTTTCTGCCAAGGCTGTACCCTTTACTTTTCCATATCATGCCTTCAGCACCTCAAAGACACCTTTCTTCTTAAAAAAAGGTGTGATATAAGCACATCACTGCTATGCTTCTATGAATGGAATTATCTTTTTTTTTCTTTTTCTACCATGGGCTTACAAGAGGAAAATGGGGAGAAAGGACAATCTGTTCCACTGTTGCTTTGATTATTGAAGCATCAGAGCAACAAGGGGAAAAACAAACTCAAAGGGTGTCCCTTAGTGCCAATACAGGCAGACCAAGTAAAAGTACAGATTGTTCAACAACTCTTCGAAGTTATAATGGCACTAGACAAATGGTACTTATGACTGGTTCTCAGAGTTCCAGCTGTACCAGCATCCCTGCCAGGACTGGCTAGGTTGGCCCATACAGGATTGGAAGGGCTAGTAACAAGGAAATTACAAATCAGATCTTGAAATGGTTATGCTTTTGACTGAACCTGGCCCCATTCTTAAGCTCCTGCAATGCAGACTGGTGTTTCTCAAACAGAACAGTCACATGGGACAAGCATTAGTATGCAATTGCCCAGAATGGAGATTAGTGGATTTTAAGTGCAAGCTAAAAATTAAGGTAGAGTATCCTTAAGGATTTTATTTTCCTGGGCTCCAAGATCACCACAGATGGGGACTGGAGGCAAGAAATTAAAAGACGCTTGCTCCTGGGGAGGCATATCTAGGCAGCATACTAAAAAGCAGAGACATCACCCTGCCAACAAAAGTGCTTATAGTCAAGGCTATGGTTTTCCCAGTTGCAATGTATGGCTGTGAAGGTTGGACCATAAGAAAGGCTGAGCGCCAAAGAATTGAGCCTTTGAACTATGGTGCTGGAGAAGACTCCTGCGAATCCCGTGGACTGCATGGTGATCAAACTGGTCAGCCCTAGAGGAGATCAATCCTGACTGCTCTTTAGAAGGCCAGAGCCTGAAGATGAAACTCAAAACTTTGGCCACTTAATGAGAAGGAAGGAGTAACTGGAGAAGAGCCTGATGCTGGGAAAGATTGAAGGCAAAAGAAGGGGATGGCAGAGAATGAAGTATTTAGGTATTTAGGTATTTAGGTATTTATTGGGATTTATATGCCGCCCTTTTCCCTGAGGGGACTCAGGGCGGCTTACAACCACAGGGGAGGGGAAGTGCAAGGTCAAAACAAAACAAAATGTGAACAACAGAAAAATAATAAAACCCAACTTTCATTCAGCAATCAAACAAACACTCGGGCGGGTAATTAGGAGCCTATCCCCAGGCCTGCTGGGAGAGCCAGATCTTGAGGGCTGCGCGGAAGGTCTGGATAGTGGTGAGGGTGCGGATCTCCATGGGGAGCTCGTTCCATAGGGTCGGGGCAGCAACAGAAAAGGCTCTCCTCCGTGTGGTCGCCAGTCGGCATTGACTGGCAGATGGAATTCGGAGGAGGCCCAGTCTGTGCGATCTAATTGGTCGATTTAGGGAGGTAATCGGCAGAAGGCGGTCTCTCAAGTACCCAGATCCACTACCATGGAGTGCTTTAAAGATGGTCATCAGTATCCTGAAGCGCACCCGGAGACCAACAGGTAGCCAATGCAGCTCGCGGAGGACAGGTGTAACGTGGGCGAACCGCGGTGCGCCCACTATCACTCGCGCGGCTGCATTTTGGACTAGCTGTAGTCGCCGGATGCACTTCAGGGGCAACCCCATGTAGAGCCCATGGGAAGTGGCTGGATGGAGTCACCAAAGCAGTAGGCGTGAGCTTAAATGGACTCCAGAGGATAGTAGAGGACAGGAAGGCCTGGAGGAACGTTGTTCATGGGGGCACGATGTGTCGGACATGACTTTGCAACTAACAACAACAACAACAATAATAATAATCCTTAAGTGACAAGTTTTTGAATGTACCACATTCTTACTCAGGCATCCATATAACAAAAAAGGGAGAAATGAGAATTGAATGACTGCATATTTCTCAGTAGCCTCCAGGCATAACCTTTTGGTTAGTAAGCAACTAATAAGTAATTTCTCAATTATCGAGACATATAAGAAATTGCTGCAAGGTCTAGTAGATATACCCCTTTTTCTATCTCAGATTAGGATTGTATTCAAATCAGTAAGATTTTCAAAAAGTGCAAGAGGAAGCTGGAATGGTCTTGGGAGAAGAAGAGGTTTACCTTTGAGTTCTGGAAAGTACTTTTGGGTGATGCTTCTAGGGAGATCTGATGAGAGGCAATACAATTTGGTCTTGGTTAGATGAGATCTGTATTTTAGAAGATCTTTAGTAAAACATTTTAGATGCTTTACTAAACAAACATTATTAAACAAACTATAGCTTAGTGTCGTATGTGAAGCCATGATCACTTTCTCCAAAGGAAATGAAACCTGAATAAGTCTTCTTCTTGTTACTTTGATATTGATCAGATAATTGGGGTGGGTGGTGAAGACAGTCTGATCTTTCTTCCTTAGGTCATGAAATGCTTCAGACAGGATGTCACTAGCTGTCATTTCATTTCTCTGAAGGCAGATAGTGTAGAAACTAGGCCCAATATAAATACTAAAGAGTCTTCCTGCGGAAAACCCCACAGTTTTATTACAGTTTTATTCCTGGTTTTTTCTATTGCCCTAATTATATTTGAAGGATAATTCTATGTCTAGTTTTCTACTGCTGTGTCCAGTCTTCCCTCTGGTCCATGCCTGACACAGAAGATTCTGAGCCCTGATTGGCTGAGGAGAAACTGGTGCCACTATATAAGGAACTGTCAAAAGGCTGGCAGTTGCTGCTCCTGTTAGAAGAGCAGCCGCACTAGCTGTCAAACTATGCTTATGGTAGCCTCCAATGTTAGCAATAAACATTAGCTTTTACCAATTGTCTCGCCTCAGCATGCAAGTCCCCTTGCACTGGGACATAACATCTACTGTGTTTCCCCAAACATAAGACTGGGTTTTATTTTCTTTTGACCCCTAAAATAAGCACTTGGCCTTATTTTTAGGGAGATCTTATTATTTTTGAGGTGCAGGAGGTGCCGAGCATGGTTACCTCATGGATGTTGCTGTGTTGCATTATTTTTGAGGAAGCGCTCAAAAGCCCAATTGGCCTTATTATCAGGGAAGGTCTTATTTTGAGGGGAAAAGGGTATTACCATGTTGTATCAGTTCTGCTGTGGTGATTTGTGGACCATTATTTCTTAGCATGTTATGTGAATTTCCTGTAGTGTGTAGAACAATCCTTGGCTGAATAAATCATGACTCACCACAATTTGTATACCCAACCTTCATCTGAAGTATTCCTCAAAGTTTCCTAAAAGGGCCTTAATAGTTCAATGACTTTGCAAACAAGGCTGTTTTATCTATCTTATAAGCTCTATAAATTTCCAAGAATGTAAATTTAGAATTTATATTTGGCGCTGTAGCCTTGTTAACCACAGAGCATTCTTTAAACTTTATATGTACAGTACAATTAGAGTTTACTGTAATTTATATTGCATTTGAGCTGAGGCACCACCTCAGCTCAAAGCACAATGTCATATAATTTAGGGTCTTTTCTCACTGCTACCATTTCTGCTTCCTAATCCAGCCAAGATAGATAATCTTCACATTTACTAACCACTTAGAATAAATAGAGATTACCATGATCCAGTAAAGGCTCTCACCAGTTGAACAATAGTGAATGCAAAGAATGTCATTCAATCAAGGCCTTTTCAGTCATGGATTCAAAATAATAAAAATTCCTTTATTTAGAGGAAGTGGAAAATAGAATAACAGAGTTGGATGGGACCATGGAGGTCTTCTAGTCCAACCCCTTGATTAGGCAGGAAATCCTACACCACTTTAGTCAAATGATTATCATTACTCTCTTCTTAAAAACTTCCAGTGTTGGAGCATTCACAACTTCTGGAGGCAAGTTGTTCCACTGATTAATTGTTCTAACTGTCAGGAAATTTCTCCTTAGTTCTAGGTTGCTTCTCTCCTCGATTAGTTTCCACCTATTGCTTCTTGTTCTACACTCAGATGCTTTGGAAAATAGCTTGACTCCCTATTCTTTGTGGCAACCTCTGAGATATCAGAAAACTATGAAGAAGAACAAATAGTTTACACATCTTTGTATCCCTTTTATTGTAAGAGAAGCCTTTTTCCTCAAAAGCAGGTAAACCAAAATTCGTCTGAGAATAATTCTCTCATATGATTATGAGAATCCATAACAGACTGAAAACAAAACTGTTATGTTGCTATTCTGCATTCTTTCTATTTTTTTTTTAAAAAGACAGCATGACTACAAAAGTAGAGTTTAACTAACTTGTTTAGAATTATCTTTCTCAGAATTGATCAGACAAAATATAGCTTGCATGCATGCATGCATTTATTCAATTTATAGAGCTCTAATAGGTCCTGTCTTCCTGCAAGTGGATAGTGGCACCAGACAATGCCACGGCTATTTGGGGCATAATATGACCATGTTCTAGATCACATTGCCACCACTCTGACAAGAGAACCACATCAAGTTCTTGTCGATCATATCAACTTTTTTCCCTTTAATAAGGATAGAAATACATGAACTTTTTGGAAGTAATGCCTTTTCCAGTCAGATAACTAAATGATCAGAATTCAGCTAATGCATATAATACACTGCTCCTTCTTTGCTTTCCTCCAGTGTGCTTTCAAAAGAGTATGGAATGTAGCCAATTTCTTTATGGCCTAATTGCTCCACCATTTCAAATTTATTATCTCTCTATTGGCAGTTGGAACGCTTTCTGCTACGGTGACAATTAACCTATCTTAAAATGTAACTGCTACTATATTCCCCAAAGACTTAATCAAGAGCTCCAGTTAAAACCTAGCTGGCCGCCTCTTATTTCAGCTACATCTTGAAACTTACAGGCTGATCCCAGCAAATAATTGGAAATCCTTAACCTGGACAGGAAAGTTTTTTTTAGGTTTTGTTTTTTTCTTCTTCTTCTAGTTAAAATGAGTCATGGCTGAATCATCCCATTGTTTAGCTGCCTTTCAACGATGGTAGCTAACATGTAACTTGAAGGAGGTGAGCAAAGAACCAGTGGGTGATTCCAGACCCAGCAGAATCACCCCAAACATTCCATTAGGGAAGCTTCGGCTAGGAATTCTTATAAGTCTGAAGAAATGAAAAAGGCAAACAGAGCCATCTCTCTTATTGTTAGCACAGTTCACAGAGACCCTTAACTCAGTAAGCTAACATAGATGTGCTATGGTATTTGCTACTTTACATAATCTTTTAAAAAGTAACTATGATTGTATTAAAGGTGAAAAATGGCAGAAAATCCAGACATAGTTCTCTGAGAAACTTTTAAAACAAAGATAGATTTATTTCCCATGGCTAACATTTATATTCCATTTTATTACTTCGTAAACAATGCTTTGAGGTGTTTGGTTTTGTTTGCCAGCTTACAACTTCATGTGACAAATCAAGTGTCTGTTGTTTAAAATATGATACGTCTTACATGGTCAAGTAAGAACGCTCCCTACAATCTTACCTGTCCTTTTTATGAATGTACTTTTAAAACAGAATTTCCTTGATATTTAACTATATAGTTTTTTCCTTCACCACTAACCATTCAGAAAAATGAAATATCCTAGGAAATATTGAAAAGGCAGAATACTTTTCTGGATGTGAAAAGAAAGAAACATTTTAAAAGACAGAATAGCTGCCTGTAGCTTCCTGCCTCTCCCCACTTTGTCAATGGGCCATTAAGAAGGCCAAGCTAGTCCACTTTACATAATAAAGGCTTCTCCACTTCAGCTGCAGGGAGGATGGGATTAAAGCAAGATAATATTGGCCCCAACTGACCACATGGCATCTGAGAGAGCAACTAGAGAGTTGCCCCTGCATGGCCCCATGGGAGTCTGACAACCAATCAGAATACATTTATTGCACAGGAACAGGAAACAGAGAGGTGGGACTGAACAGGTTATAAAAAGCCTAGCAAGCCCCTCCCTCAGCCCTTCTCTACTTGTCCACCAACATTGAAGCATGTGA
Source organism: Thamnophis elegans (assembly GCF_009769535.1). NCBI lineage: Eukaryota > Metazoa > Chordata > Lepidosauria > Squamata > Natricidae > Thamnophis > Thamnophis elegans. The sequence goes on along the minus strand of NC_045542.1, from coordinate 125,703,206 downwards.
TCACCTTTTCTGTTCAGAGCTCAAGCCATGTGGTCCTGTCAACCAATAAATCATCTTTCCAAGCAGCCTCCATGTCTCCAGTGTCTTTTTCCCCACTTGGAGCCAAACCCAGAAGGACATTTCTTTCATCACCATGGAGGGGGGAAAGGGTGTATTGGATTGAAAACCCTGCTTAATCAGCACATGATGAAAACTGTTGCTGTTAACATAAGACTGTTACTTGTGTTATAATTTAAATTGCAGATGGGTTCATGTTGGTTATGGTAGTTACTATATGTACTTACTTTGACTAGAAAGCTGTAATGGTCATGTGTTTTTGAGAAGCTTTTGAAAATTTAATCTTATTTCTGAAAGTAAAGTTTCATATGAGTTAATTATTGGTGATACACGAACATCTCCATGGTTTTTTTTTCTTCACAGAATAAAAGAGTTGGAAGGGACCTTGGAGGTCTTCTAGTCCAACCTCCTCTTCAAGCAGGAAACCATAGTGTAAGAGATTTTTAAAATTAATTTCAGAGTCCATTGTTCACAAATCTTCAATACATCTGATTGGATGTATTTTGCTCCATTTTATATTAGTAAGTAAAAATTAAGTGTTCTTCTCTTTTAATTGTAATTTTAGTTCCTTCTGGTTCCCTTTTGTCTCCAATCTTCAAAGTCTCATCATATCATTTAAAAATAATAATAATTCAAAACCACAATATTTTACCACAATCTCAAAATCTTATTTCAAATTCATTTGGACCCTTAATCCATTTGTAAATTTCCCAAATCAATATTTTAATTATCTTTTTGCTATTTATTCCAAAAGAGCTTTAAAAAATCCTTAGAGCTATATTTAAACTTATTTAAATTTATTAAATAAGTTTAAATAATTAAATCATTATTAAACTTATTTTGCTATCCCCACAGATGAGAATGTGATCAGGAAAATATTAGAATGTGCAGAAATGAACAGACAAACACTAGCTATTAAGGTAAAAGAACAAACCGAATATTACATGACATGGGACTTAATTTATCAATGGTTAGGTAATAAAAACGGAAGGTAGAAACAGATACGTTAACAGAGAGAAGCAAATATTATGATTATTATGTTTAATATTATTGTTTTAATATTATAGAGTTAATATTAATGTAATGAATATTGTTGTAAATCTTGATTATTATTTGACAAAGATATTTGTACTCGGACAACACACTGTTTAATTGAAGATGGAATTACTGTATTGAAGAATAAAAAATACAAAAAAACAAACAAACTTATGAGTTGACTGCAAAAACTTTAATTCCTACAGTCTGCTCATAAGAAGCATCTGTCTGGAGTACATGTGGACAATTTCATGATCTCTTCTTTTTCCAGAGAGACTTTGCCAGTCAGAATCCATTGAATGGCTGATGATCTCCATTGCAATATCAAGCAATATAATGCCCCGTCCTTCAAGAATATTTAATTTGCCATAAAAAATCTCACCAGAAGTCCACAGACATTACTATATAATTCTGTACAGATATATACAGATATGTACAGAGTATCCTAAAGAACCTTTTTTATATAGCAAGAAGTACAGAAATCAATAATAAAAATATATGAACCCTACATTTTTACTCAGATAAGCACTCTAGTCCTCTTGATGGATGGAAAAAAATTGGAAAGTAGAAAGTATGGTTTAAGGAGGAAGCAATGTGATTTTGTGACAGCATTGGTTACTTGAAAAAAAAGAGAAGGGAATGAAGGAAATCCTAGACAAACAAAGAAAAAAACTCAGAGATGATGTGTAGTTTAGAGGATATCCTTGTAGTTCTTACTTCCTGGCTGCAGCTCAGCGTAAGGAGTTTTTATTGCATAAGAGTTTTCAGGAAAAGCCAACCCTTTGCTTGAACTGATGAGATTATTCCTTCCCTTAAGAAAACTGCTTGCTGGAGCAGGATCCACATGCAATGTATGTATCAACATGCCCACTCACTCAGTTTGCCTGTAGGGCCTCTTTAATGCAGTATCTGGCTGGGACCAGGATGACTCAGAAACTTCTTGAAACAAGTGGGTAGAGAGGGAGGGAGGGAAAGAGAGAGAGAGATTGAGAGAGAGAGAGAGAGAGAGAGAGAGGGAGGGAGGGAGGGAGAGAGAGGGAGGGAGGGAGAGAGAGAGAGGGAGGGAGAGAGAGAGAGAGATGACCTGGAAACTGAAGCAGTCGCTGATTTGGTCATGGAAAATTGTTTGTGTGTGGCTGTTCAAACGGAAACTTACTGGAATGACCAATTCAGAGATTTCCCTGGAATTCTTACAGCTTTGAAAAGTCACTTTTAAGTTACTGAGTTCAAGAGACTTTTTTTAACCCTTTTGCTGTCTGCAATTACTCTTTTCATCACAAATAGAGTTAATTACTTAATCTGCCTTGCATTCCAGAGTCCTCTTATCTTGGTGCTCCAAATATGATACTTTCAAAAATAGAACAATTCTTTTTTATAAGTTATTATCTCCATCAAATCTTATGTTAAAATCATCTTTGAATTAAAAGAGAAAAAGGAAAGGGATTAACAACCAAATTTCAATCCATCTAAGAAATTACAGTATGTATCATAGATGCCCAATGGAAGTACCGTACATATGATGCCAAGCCCACATTCCAAAAATATACACGTTTTACAAGGTTTTATGTTACAAGCATGAATGCTAAAGACTGAAATATTTTAGTTTATTAACAATGTAAACTTATATTGTGTTGTAATCTGATTTAATCTATAGTTTCCTGATTTTTTTAAAAATATTAAAATAGCTTTAATGTGTTTAATCCTATTGTTTATTCATTAGATACTGTTTTAAAATCTCGCAATAGTTCTAATTGTAAATGTGGTTTAAGTTCCTTTATAGATCAAATCATAACTAAAATGTTTTACTCATTTAATCAATATTGTCTGTAACACTTCTATTGTTTCTTTTTTCCTGAGATCTTGGTTCAGTTACACAAATGAATTTTAGAACTTTATATTACGTTCATCATTTATAGTATCCAGGGGCAAACTACAGGACATGTTAAATATTTATCAACTCAGAATGGTGTGCCACCTGACTCCAAATGACTCTTGGCAGCTCACAACAATCAAAACAAGGAAATCGCAATAAAAAAGGATGACAGGTGGCAAAATAATATATGTATCATGTAGCTTCCATTCATTTTTTTAAAGCACTTGACCAAGAATAGCAGGGTTTTATTCTGAGTGTTGATTTTCTTTTTTTCTCATTAATATGCATGGCCCACATTGACTGTTTTTAATTTGCATACTGGGTAGAAACATTTTTTTTAAAAAAAAAATCAAACTACGCAGGAAGTTTTCATACACTACCAGCACACATTGTGTATGTGTGTGTATGGTATTCTATCAGGGAGGGCAACAAGAATCTGTGGAGCTGTTATCTACCAATAAAAGAAAATACTTGTAGCTCAGGGTTAACGTGATGGGGTCCTTGGTGCTTTCTGAGCTCAGTTGTTTTCTTGCAGGCATTTCATTACTCAAACTAGGTAACATCATCAGTGCTAGAGTGATGAGTGACTAGCACTGATGGTGTTACTTAATTTGGTAATGAATTGTCTGCAAGAAAACAACTGAGCTCAGAGAGAATCAAGGACTCTTCAGTTGGTAACTAGTTTTGCTCCAAAACTATTTTCAATTTTGCTCTCTCCCCTTTTGGCTATAGCACCTCTGGATTTTAGGGAAGGAAAGTATCCTTGCTTTCATGCGCTTATTTCAGGAAAGCTGAAGAGCTCGGGGGAAGCAAGAATGCTCTTGAAGGAGATTTCTGTTTTAGGCCAAGTTGTATTTCTCAAAAGATGAAGCTGCATGGATGCCTTGTAGACTCTGCACTGACAAATGAAGTCAATACAGCAGCTGCAATAGCCAGAACGGTTGTATAATAGCTTATCCTGGTTTTCCAGCTATATCCCTGTCTGGTAGAGATTGGATGTCTGTAATATGCAATCTACATGCTGCTGCCTATTGAAACAGTCTGGCAGCTTTAGCTGCAAGCTGTGGTTATCCTACTGTTGGTGAAGCCACTGGATCACGTGAGAATTCTACTACATTGGTTCTTGGTGCTTTTCCAAGCCCAATTAACACCATGGGTGTTAATCTTTATAGCATTAATAGGGAAGACAATCCAGCCTAAGGAGCAGATTGCCTCACCGAAATCCCAGCTGGTCAGAAAAAACAAAAGGATGAGATGTCAGGGAGGGGGAAAGCTTCTTGCATCGTCAGTTTATTCATGCAAGAGGAAGTGGAAAAATGATGACTTGCTGTTGTGCCATGCTTAGAGCATTTTTCTCTGGAATCTGATAGAGCGATGACCCTTCACTAACATGTGGAGTGGGCATGGCCAGCCCGTGATGCATCTGGCCTGTGGGCCTCGAGTTTGACACCCCTGTGATAGAGGGAGGGGGAGCCATCATTCTTCTTTTCTTTGCTTCCCCGTGTCCCATTTTGGGTGAGACTAGGGTAAACCTGTGATTTCCACCTTCGAATATATCACACCCAATCAGGAAAACATATGGCCAAAGCTACCTTTGCAAAATGCTTCTTCTAAATGCATCATAAGGAAGCATGGAGATAGGCTGCCTGCCCTTATACTGACTAGAGATCTTTCAGGCTGATCATTCTCTCAACCACTTGCTTCAATTGTCTTGAGTGTGTTGCTTTAACCATTACTTTCCTTTTCCAATAGAGGGAAACGAGGGGGAGGGAGAGGTACGGTATATATAGCATTAGTGGGCAGAGAGACTCTGAAGGAAGAATGGCCCAGGTAAAGCCACTGCTCTGCGAGCTGCATTGGCTGCTGGTCTGCTTCCAGGTACAATTCAAGGTGTTTGAAGCCCTTCGTGTCAAGGGTCCAGGCTACTTGAAAGACTGTGTCATCCCACTGGAATTGGCCTGCCCCACCCTTGCTGGTAGAGGAGGCATGCTGCAGTCCATGATGGCCTGATTATTCCAGCTAGCACAGCAGGGACAAGGAGAGGGCCTTCTCTGCTTTTGGATCTGCCCTCTGGAACATCATGGAGTGAGGTTGGCTCCAAACCTTCTGGTCTTCCGTAAGAGCTTCAAGATGTGGCTCTGCTTTGGGTTCCAATAGGGGAATATCACAGTGGAGGTGGTTGATCGATTAGCATCAGATCCCACCTCCCCCCACCCCGTTCTGCGTCTGCCTTCCATGTCTTTTAATTGTGCTGCAGTGTTTAATTTTTTTGTACTAATTCATTTATGTTTTTAGTTTATATAGTTTTATGATTGTAAGCCGCCCAAATTTACCTTGAGGTAAGAAGGGCGGCCAATAAATTTTACAAACAAAGAAATAAAGCTTTACTTACAGCTTTGCAAGCTAGGCAGATCCAGGGGTTCTATTGTTGGTATTGCTTATAGCTTTAACTGGTTGAGTCCACATTACTTGAAGGAACATCTTCATCCATATCTGCTTGTACTTTCAGATCAATAATGGAGGGCCTTCTCTTTTGTCTATTTTTGAGGACTATTATATAAAATACAAGGGAGGGCCTTTTTCTGATATGACCTGTCTCTAGAATGGGTTGCTACTTGGCCTATTATTACAAGCTTTTAAACAGATGTATTCTCTTTTGCTTTAATCCTTTGATTTCCCATAAATGATAACTACTTTAATTTGGGGCATTTATAATTTTAATTATAATAATAAACATTCATGAATACAGGTAGTCCTTGACTTACAACTCTTTGTTTAATGACCATTCAAAGTTACAACGGCACTGAAAAAGTGACTTAATGATCATTTTTCACACTTGTGGTTGCAACATCCTCATGGTCACATGATCAAAATTCAGATGATTGGCAACTGACTTATTTAAAACAGTTGCAATGACCTCTGGTCATGTGATCAATGTTTGCAACGTTCTGACAAGCAAATCCAGGGGAAGCTGGTTTCACTTAACAACGATGTTATTAATATTAGAACTGCAGTGATTCATTTAACAACTGTGGCAAGAAAGTTCGTAAGATGGGGCAAAACTCACTTAACAACTGTCTGGCTGAACAAAATAAATTGTTTTTACTAGTCTTATTAAGTTTTCTTGTGAACTATCTAGAGTTGTTTAGAGTCAGCTTCAGTGCAAACTGAATAAAATTAAAAACCAAAACCAATAAGACCACCATATCCTATTACAAAAGAGACGCGGTGGCTCAGTGGCTAAGATGCTGTTTGTGGATCAGAAAGGTCGCCAGTTCGGTGGTTCGAATCTCTACTGCCGCATAAGAGTGAGCTCCCGTTACTTGTCCCAGCTGCTGCCAACCTAGCAGTTCAAAAGCATGTAAAATGCAAGTAGAAAAATAGGAACCACCTTTGATGAGAGCCGAGGTGGCGCAGTGGTTAGGGTGCAGTACTGCAGGCCACTTCAGCTGACTGTTATCTGCAGTTCAGCGGTTCTAATCTCACCGGCTCAAGGTTGACTCAGCCTTCCATCCTTCCGAGGTGGGTGAAATGAGGACGCAGACTGTGGGGGCGATATGCTGACTCTGTAAACTGCTTAGAGAGGGCTGAAAGCCCTATGAAGCAGTATATAAGTCTAACTGCTATTGCTATTGCTGTTGATGGGAAGGTGTTCCGTGCCCCTTCGGTGTTTAGTCATGCCGGCCACATGACCACGGAGACGTCTTCGGGAAACACTGGCTCTTCGGCTTTGAAACGGAGACAAGCACTGCCCTCTAGGGTCAGGAACAACTAGCACATATGTGCAAGGGGAACCTTTACCTTTACCTTATCCTATTACAAATGCTTGCTCTTACATTATTCAATAGTTTGATTCATATAACTGCTTTGGGAGGTTTCTACTATTAAAGATACAAACAAAGGTGGTGGCTCCACTACCATGGATTAGGTAGTGATGGAGTCCACACATTATACATTTCCATGTGATGTGTACATCCTGTCTGGGAATCGGGAAGGATTTGAAGAATGATGGCAGAAAGGATTGGAGAAAGAGTGATGCAAGAGTAAAGATCAGGGAGGAAGGAATTATAGATATACATGATGGGGGAAGTGAGTCTAGAAAACCAGCACTAAGGAGATAGAAAGATCAGTGTCTGGAAAGCTGATTGAGATAAATCCCAAAAATGGATGAAATGACAGATGGTGAGGTATAGGTTACTTTGTAAACAGAAGATTTGAGCATAAGGGAGGAAATAGTAGAGATATAGGAAATATGAGTCAAAGAGAAGAGAAAGCAAAGTTCAAAGACATTCTTGGATGTATGAGGAGACCAGTACTAAAACTGCCCTGGATTAACCCCATACATGGATGAGGTATTAGAAATGCTGAGTGCTGCTGGCAGGAAGAGCTAGGTGAGCCAAAGATCAATAGGAAAGGACAATATAACAGTTTTATTAGAATTATCCAGCCAATCCTTTGGCTGCAGCTTGCAGGAAATGTCACAGATTCTGGCTAAGTTCCTAGTTAGCACTTTTTCTTTCTGCTATCCGATAGCCTACAGTGCAGCTGCACTATGTTGACACTGGCTAAGGAAAAGAACTGTCTTCTCCATCCTATAGCTCATACTGCAGTGCTTTCCCCCCTCCTGGGCTTTAATAGATATGAGATGGGCTGAAATTCAATAAGTGAACTTCTCTGGTAGGAAGGTCTCCTGGGGAAGAGTTTTGGCTAGTGCATTTACATTGTTCATGAAGCTATTAAAAGGCACAGGAGTTTTGCAAGGGGAAGAAACGTGAATATCTCTCCGGCACAGCATGTCTAGCTCTGCATATGCAGCTTCTGCGTATGTTAAATGTCACAGTAATTGCAGCTTTTCATAATGGAAGTTACTGCTGATAATCGTGCCAGCTGTGGCTTATCCATTCTGCACTTACGTAAATCATTACACAACCACTTTGCACGCATGGTTTCTCACTGGTGTAAATGGAAATGGCTCAAGTATAAGATTTAATTTTTAGAGCAGCCCTTCAGATACAGATAGAAAACACAGTTGTTGATAACTGTCTAAGGTGCAGGTAGCAGATGATAAATTATTCTTCTACGAAAGACCACAGCTATTAATGGCTATAAATGAAGCTATTCTTACAGGCAGAGAGCAAAGGATATGTTTTTCCTAATTGATGGGCAAGCACAATGCAGAAACAGAGACATAAAATACTCTGGTTGGGTTTGGGCAAGATGCCAGGCAAGACTAAAATGGGATTGGATGTTGTGTTGTATTACACTGTGCTGCACAAACTTACAGTTGTCCTTACTGTGTTGTTATGAATGACTTAAAGGTGTTACAATATTTGCAGCTGTTTTGGGTCCCCAAAAAGTAGGAGGCATCTAAGCAGAACAGTAGGCAGAGGGGGGCTTTGGGCAAGTGATTTTCACTGTATGAAAGCAAATTAGCTATGCTTGCCTTAGTGCCTCCACCCCATGAAAACAAGTCCTGTGGGCCTCAGGTCATGGCATGTCTTGGGTAGACAGGTCTACCAAGAGCCTAACACCAATCCATATATAGATAAGTATTCATTGTGCAGTAAATGTTGCTGTTCTATTTCCATAATGCCAATGCACAAGGGCTATTTCCATTAAAGTACAATACAGGATCTTCCAGTGGTGGGATTCAACCAGTTCGCACCACTTCAGGAGAACCGATTGTTAACTTTCTAAGCAGTTTGGTAAACTGTTGTTGGAAGAAATCATTAGGGCAGAGAACCAGTTATTAAATTATTTGAATCCCACCACTGGATCTTTCCCACTTCTTCTATCATCTCATTTTGTAGGACTTCATATGCAATGTTTATATAGGGCTCCTCTGAATCTGATGTTGCATTGGGTCCCCAAGTGAATATTGCATGAACATGTCACATATAAAGCAATAGTGTTGTTTTTTTGGGCATAAATGTGATGTGCTTGGTTAACATTATAAGGATTTAGAATGGTGTGCAACTGTGGCAAAAAGAAAGCAAAGATAGCACCAGTAGTAATAGGAATTTTGGGTGCAATTCCATAACATTTGCAGCATCACCTGAACACCATAGGCACTGAACTAAATCACCATCAGTCAGTTGCAACAGGCTTACAAAACCTTAATGTTTTCAAGTAACATTCCAGGTCCTTGGACTCGACTGGTCAATAAAAATGCAAAATTTAGCCTAAACATCTGGCTGACTGTTCAATCAACAAAACAATAATAACCAGGATTAGCTACATACCATGTTATTTTAGCTAGTGATTAGATTTGGAGTGTCAGAATTAAAAAGATCTCCCCAAAGGTTTAGTAAAATGTAACATTCTCATGATCTTTTATTTTCTGGAAGCTGACCATGTTCTTGAAATATATTACTGTGATTCAGTGCCTGTCCCTAATTTCCTCCACCTCCTGAGAGGCCAAGAGAGAATTTCTTGGTAACAATTACTCATAATACCTATGATTCTTTCTGTGAACTCCTAGACAATGTTTACATAAAAGACGTAAACCGATTTAAGAAGAAAGCAAAACCGGATTAATGGAGGTATGAAAGAATGCTGAAAGCTTTTGAATAGTATTATGTTACAATGATATAAGTTATTACTGTTCTCCAAAAGAGGAAGGGATAAGAAAGTCAAGAATAAAATGTGTGGATGTAGAAATTGATCACACAGGACTTTTAAGTCGAATGTTTTGATTTGTTACTTTATTTGAATTACATTTGGTGAATCATAGCACAAACAAGTTATGGCTATCTTGATATGTTTCACTTAGAGTGTATTCCTATGAATGTTTAAGTGGGAGTACTTTCATAGTACTTGATAAGGTTTCTGATAAGAGACGTCTGAGCAACTTTGTTGGGTAACTAGGAGTTATGGCTTAGCATTATTTGAGGGACAAAGATTTTCCACCATGGATATAAAACAATGGTAGATAGAACTATTCAGATTACAAAATACAGATTACTTTAATTACACAGTAAGGCTACCTGATATTTCGGTATCTCTTTTCTGCTCACTTACAGTGATATGGATTTTTTCAGCCAGTCTGGTGGCTGTGTCCTATAAGCAAGGAAGCAATCAAACTATCTCAGTCTTCCTCAACATGCTATCCTCTAGATATGATGCAACCTCAATTCCCAGAAGGTCTACCATGATGGTTGGGAATACCAAAAATGGAAATCCCAGCACATTGCAAAATACTAAGAGAGAACAGCTTTATTCTTTTAATAGATACCACTGATCCCACCTAGTCCTTGACTTATGACCATAATTGTGACCAACGTTTCCACTGTTAAGCAAGGCAATTGCTAAGTGAGTTTTGCTCCATTTTTTGGCCTTTTGTGTCGCAGTTGTTAAGTGAATCATGTGGTTGTTAATTGAATTTGCCTTTCCCCATTGACTTTGCTTGTCAGAATCTGACTGGAAAGATTACCAATGGTGATTGTGGGACAGTGTAACTATCATAAATAATGCCAGTTGCCAAGCACACACATTTTGATTAAATGACCATGGGGATACTGCAACAACTGTAAGTATGAAAACTAGTCATAAGTCACTATTTTCAGTATTGTTGTAACTTTGAACAGTCACTAAACAAATGGTTGTAAATCAGGGACTACCTGTATAGATTTCCATAGACAGGTTTTTTTAAAATAGACTACAGTTTTCCATAAATTGAGCTGCTGTGTTCTATGACGTTTAAATTGGCTTTCTGTATCGTGATTCCAGGCAGATTAGCATATCAAACAATTAGCAGCCCTAGAACAAGGCAAACCTTGCTTTCTAAAGAAACATAGGTTTTGAAAATATGTATTCAGATGTAAAGTTTATACAGTATGTTTATATAGATCAACTATCTGATATACTTTTGAAAGATACTGTACAGGTCTGAGGCTGTAGTTGATGTCTTATTAGTCTCATCTATTATGAATATTATAAAGAGGGAGGGAGGGAGGGAGAGAAAGGAAGAAAGAAAGAAAGAAAGAAAGAAAGAAAGAAAGAAAGAAAGAAAACCATTGCACTCAAAGTCTAAAAGACTCTGCTCTGTGCCTATACTGTAGCCCTTCTCATTTCAGATGGTGATGTCATGATGTCTGTTGCCTTTCTTTTTATTGAATAACTGTTAATGCCAATAAAGGGAAAAATGCCGAGGACCAGCCTATCCATGGCAACTCCAGGCTCTGCAACATGTGGTAAAGCCAGACCTCCCACTCTAAGCACCTTGTGCATCATCCAGCTGCTATGTAACACAGATAAGTCAAAGAAAACTCATCATATAGTACTTCATGTCCCTTTCCATCCATTTCAGTCAGGATAAGGTCACACCAACTGCATGAAGCAGGGGAAAAAAACCGCACCCCCATTATGTAATCCCAGATTATCCCTCCCAATGATGTAAGAGCTAATTCAAGCTCTCTCTATACCTGAAGGAGTTCATTCAGGCCCACTTTAAAAGTTCCTGCTGTTGTTGAAAGGCACACCTAGCAGTAATTATGCCTTAACAGAAGTTTGTTAATTTTCTCAGCATATTATATAAGGGGAAAAAAAACTGGGTTACCTTCTAAAGGGAAAAAAAATTCACAGCATGTCGAGAGGTGGAAAGAGAGGATGTGAGTGTTGTTTAAAAATTGTTATGTTAGAGTTGATTTGACATGAAAATGCATCATATCCCTTTTCCCTTTATTATTTAAGAAAAGGTTTTGGGGTGGTCTGAAAGAGGTAGAGGGAGAACCTGTGAATAAAAGTGATGAAAGATATTAGAAATTGTAGTTCAGGTCAGCAACAACAGGATTACAAACCTCTTGCAGTCCAAAAGAAACAGTCAAGTTTGGTTACTGAAAAGCTGCTTCAAAATCTGGATTCTGGCCTTCAGGATTTATGAGTCCTTTCCAGAGCCAGCTTAAGACCTTCTTCTTTCTAAGGCACAAGAAGTGTGGTACAACTCCTTGAGACTGGCCAAATTATTTGAATGCCTCCAAGTTCCAACCACCTTACCCAATCAAAATGCAACTACCGTGTGTCAGTGAAATTACCTGCTTCCAGAAATTATGGGTGCTCCGACATTGGAGGTTTTAAGAAGGGATTAGACAAGGTCCCTTCCAACTCTGTTAGTCTCTTAGCCAAGAATTTGCTGCCTTTCTTCCCACCGCAATCCCTATTATCTGAAACTCTGCAGAGATTCTCAGTCATCCAGGTCATGGTTGCCCCAAAGGTGCATGACCTGGATGACTGAGAATCTCTATAGACTTTTAACTATACAATTTGGGATGAACACCCTTGGAATGGTGTGGGAGTAGGAATGGATTTCCATAGAAAAAATTGCAGACTTCTGGAACCAGAAGCACCACTCAGGTGATCCTGAGGACACAGATAAACCTCCAAGTGTTTCAACAACCCTCTAAAACAGGGGTGTCAAACTCATGTTGTCACATCGTCATCATGTGACTTTTTCTTTGCTAAATGGGGCGTGGGCGTGGCCAGCACATGACATATCCGGCCATGGGCCATGAGTTTGACACCCCTGCTCTAAAAGGATGCAAATGACCAGTTGTCTGCAAGGAATATAAATCCTTCCATTCCCCACTGTCCTGTCAGATCTGAAGAGGCTTCTTGGATGAGAAGAGAAATGTCCTCAAAGAAAAAGCAAGAAAGTCCAGTTGCCTTCTGAAAAAAATCACCTTTGGGATCCCTATTAGCTGCTTGCCAGGGGTCTGACTCGAACAACTCTTCACGGCATGTGGGAAGGGGAGAGATTTGACATTAGCACTACATAGTTTGCCAGAGCTGTTTTCTGGAATTATTGCTTGGACTTCCCAGTCCAGCCTTGGGAGTCCCCTATACTGTATGTGTGCTAATTAGGCCCATCCCTGCTTAGCTTCTGAGACCCGGCCTTGACAGCCAAATTCTGTGTGTGCGCATGAGAGAATAAGAGGCGATCTTATTATTTTTTTCTCCTCCAGGGCCCCGTGAGAAGACTGTGCTCTTTCAATAAGGCTTGGCAGATGAGGCATAATCTTCTGGAGCTGGCCAGGGGATACTCAGCTGACTTCGCTACCTCCTCCTCCTCTTTACCCCCACTACTGTTTTTGTACTGCTAAATTTACCAGTGAAGAACTGCGCAACAAAAGCTTAGGAAACAAAAATGCAAAAAGGAAGGGACTGTGGTTTCAGAACAGGGAAGGGGTGAGATACTTCTACATAGTAGATTAATTCATTTCAGCATTTTCCCCAGGCTTCCTTTAGCACAAGGGAGGATTGAGCCAAGTTCATTTAAGCAGAAAATGGCCTGGGGGTTATGATGCCTAGGCTGGCCTCTCCCTTGCAGTTGGTTCTCCTTGTTCACACAGGCAATTGTTTTACTATGGGTGTTGCTGAGATGGATGGCACCTGTGTGGCATGAAAGGCTAGTCTCAGGCCTTGTTCCTGCCATTTATAAAACCTGAGACAGGATCTTAAAAACACAGTCCTAGTGCTGATCTGATGTAAGAGGTTCAAAGCAGGCAAGAAGCCTGACAGGTTTTACAGCAGGTAACGAGACTGGTCTCCCATGATGACACGGAGGAAAAGAAAATGATATTGTGGCGCAATTCTTAGCAGGGATCCCTTCATGTGCCACCTGTGGCCTGGATTGAGTGGGTGGCTCCCCAGAAGGTTGGGGATGGAGACTGGTGGTGAGTGACTGTTCTCTGCCTTTGGCACAGGGAAAAAGTTTCCATAAAAGAAACTAGGGAAACTAGGGAAAACAAACTAGGGAATAGACCAAGCTAACCCTACAAGACACTTCCGGTCAGATGATGTAACCTAGGGAATAGCTTTGAAGGATTAGATATCTGAAATATTGTTTTCCTGCTACTCAAATCTACCATGTTTTCCCAAAAATAAGACAGGGACTTATTTTCTTTGGACCACTGAAAATAAGCACTTGGCCTTATGTTCAGGGAAACAGGGTAGCAACATCTTATAAATATTAACAGCAACCTGTTGCATAATTTTTTTTGGGGGGGAGGATCCCTTCAGCCCCATTCCATGTATGTTGAATTCTTAGTGCATCAATGGAACTTAATTGACACAAGGTTGTATTCCTCCATCCCACTCCTAGATACATTTGCTCAGTATCACTCTTTTTAAAAGCTTCATTTTTCCTCCAGTGAGTATGTAGACTGTGCTTCCACGGTTCTTTATTTCAATTAATAACATTTTTGTTGAGTTATAAAATGAGGAGCCGAGGTGGCGCAGTGGTTAGAGTGCAGCACTGCAGGCTACTTCAGCTGACTGCTTGCTGTGGTTCAGCAGTTCAAATCTCACCGGCTCAAGGTTGACTCAGCCTTCCATCCTTCCGAGATGGGTAAAATGAGGACCCAGATGGTTGGGGGCAATATGCTGACTCTGTAAACTGCTTAGAGAGGGCTGAAAGCCCTATGAAGCGGTATATAAGTCTAACTGCTATTGCTAAAATGAAATAAGACATAAAATACAAAAGTAAATAGGAAAATGATTGAGAGGAAGAGGGAGAAGTGAGGAAGGATAAGAAAACAAAAATGAAACATTGACTTCTGACTCTCTCTATTGCAGTAAAAGAAGGCATTAACATCAAATCACAACTTTTTGTTTTTTTCATATTTAATTTGTTGTTATTGGTTTGAAGTCGTGTCTGACCCATCGTGACCCCATGGACAATGAATATCCAGGCCTTTCTGATCATGATCTACCAGAGAAGGAAATGGCAACCCCCTCCAGTAACTTTGCCATCAAAACCTTTCATAATATTATTATTTAAAAAAACAGTTCTTTATTTCAGTATAAGATGCCATACACTCATAAAAGCTATGGCATTTCTAAAATATTTTCCACATTAGTATTTCAAAGTTCCACAAAGAGTTTAGCAATGTCTCCCCTTTCTGTGCAGTTGGACACAGAAGTCACTCGCGCTAAGCCTAAGTATGACTGCCTATGCTGGGTCATTGTATATAGGTCTGTGGCTTCAATGGGTTACAAACACCGTTCTTGATTTTTTGATGCTATTTTCTCAATCCTTGGAGAACTTTTGCCCACCTGAATGAGCTCACCTGAAGCTGCCTTATACAGTCCTGTGACTGTAGCCGCTCTCCAGGGTTTGACATCAGAGTGAGGGCAGGAGACTGAAACTAGGATAATTTCCATGTACATTGTGGGCTATTTTACCAGGTGGTGGTCTTTCTTTCTCCTCCCTTTCCACCCTTTTTTGTGGGTGCAAATGGTGCATTGATGATATCTCCTTTTTCAAATCAGCAAAAGGCAAGCAAGTGTCACCAAACTATTCCATTGCAGATGATAACTCTTTCACTCTGAGTAAACAAACAGGCCTTAGCAACATGGTCCCTCTGAGTATTGGCCTATGACTCTTGTCCCCTATATAGTCCCTCTCATCTCTTGACCCCATGACTATGACCTTGCTCAATAAGGAGGCTTGGAGGAAGAACTAAGCTCTTCTTCCTTGGCTGGGAGGAGAATGTTTGCTAAGAGTGGGGAGAATTAATCACAAGGAGGTGAAAAGCTGGGTTGCCTTGGGGTGAAAAACGTTTGGCAACACATTGCAAAGATCTGTCGCTGCCCAAGAGTGAGCTTGTGAGCAGGGAAGGAATGCCAGCAACTGCTTTGCATGTGACAGCTGCACAAGGAGAATATTGAAGTGCTTCCTGCTGAGGCGGATACCCGAGGGAACGTCCGCAGTTGGAGTGATGCTTTGTTAATTAAACGATGGGCTTTCTGAATCAAGAGCCTGTGAGAAGGCCTGGAAATACCTTTCTTTTCTGAAAGGGGGGAGATGTCTCAGATGACCTGCCAAAAGGTAGACAATCCTTCAAAAGGAAAATGTGGACCATTTGCATTTCCAACCTTTGGAGGGAGGTGGCTACCAGGCTTTTTTTCCCCAATGCATTTTAAAAGTAGGTGCATGGCCACTGCCATTGTGATTTTCACTGAAGAAAATCAGCTTGACCACACCACAAAATGGTGGCCTAAACATTTCTCCTTTGGAAAGAGATAAGAGGTTCCTTTTCAAGAGCTTTCGTTTCTCTCCTTCGTTTTCTCCCAGAAAAACAACCCTAAGGTTTTCCAAGGCCAACAAGTGTTTCATCACAATGCACACATTACCAGAACACATTTTTCCCCCACATGGAGACGAGGCTCTGAGTCAGGGATTAATAGCCATGAAATGGTGATGCAAGATACATACGAATTGTACAGACACGCAGAAAGAATCTGTCTACCTTCGAGCCTGTGACAGAGTTCACATATTGTACTAAGGTACGTTGATTTCATTCCTAGGAGCTGGAAATTGGCCTTTTGGAGTTCTTGAAGCTAGGCAAGATGCAAGTGAGAGAGTAAACAAAAACGTAAGCCACGGTTTTCTGAGTTCAAACAATACATTAAGGCAGTGGTTCTCAGCCTGTGGTTCATGGATTCCTGGGGGCTGAGATGTCATCGCAGGAGTCTGCAAAACCTTGAAGAAATGTTATGATTTAAACCTTAAGTTAAATCTTGAGGGTCTATGGCCATGGTCCGTGGCCACAAAATGTATTTAAAGGAGGCCCATAGTGAAGAAAAGGTTGAGAACCATTGCATTAAGGCATTCATAGAGCTGAAAAACAGCACCCAGAAGGCCAAAAAATGAGCTGCTTTTGCCTGTTTTTGACTTTTAGAATACTTCTGGAGGTGGGGGGGGATGAAAAACAGTGTACACAGACACCCTAGGAGGCCACAAAACTGGCAAAAATGGCCTGTTTTTCACCTTCCCCACCTCCAGAAAATAAAGGAGATAGATAGACACACACATACAAAGAGAGAGACAGAGACAGAGAGACAGAGACAAAGAGATAGAGATTTCTCAAGCTCCTTGCAGCTGAGAAGAATTGCTGCAAAACTGAGTTTCCTGAGGTGGACCAATAGACTCCTAAACAACTAAACAAATAATCTAGTAAGCAGAAAAGGCAACCAAAAGAGCAACGTGCAAACAAAAGCAAACAAAACACCCCTAGGAGCAAAACAAATTAAAGTTAATTTGTGTGCATTGTTCAATGGACTGTTAAATTGGCCATGCCCACCCAGTCACATGACCACCTAGCCACCCCCACCCAGCTGGTCCAGATCCCCCAACAGCCCGAAGGATCATGAATTGGCCCCATTAAAAAGTTTGAGGACTCCTGGTTTAATATCATGTCATGTCATATAGGAACCAGCCAATGATAATCAAACTCATCAGGATCAACTGCTTTTGCCTCAGGAATCTTATGGGTTTTTTTATATATATTTACTTACTTACTTACTTACTTACTTACTTACTTACTTACTTATTTATTTATTTATTTATTTATTTATTTATTTATTTATTTATTTTCTATGGCACCCATCTCCCCTGCAAGGCAACTCTGAATGTCATTAGGGGTTTTGCATCAATGTATTTTAATTTATTTTTTTCCTAAACTAGGCACTTCAGTCAACAGTGTTCATGTAGCACCTAGGGATCTCTTGTGCTGATTGAGAAAGAAGCATTTATCATCGTTTCTTTTCTCCGACTGTGAGAAGAAACTTTTTTTAAAAGTTAAAACTTTTTTTAAAAGTTAAAACTTTTTTTAAAAGTTTCTGCTGGAAGTGTAAAATAGCTAACTTGCAGCACATGCTATACATCTAAACTACTCTTGCCATCACCAGTTTAGAAAATCAGCAGCACAGGTAATCCTCACTGAACAATCAATCATTTTATGACTGTTCAAAGTTATAATAGCCACAAAATGTCCTTTACAGCCAGTAAAACATCCCCAGCTATCGTAAATGGTCATGCCTACTTCCTGTGATTGCATGGCCACATTTTGGGTGGGTCAGATTTATGAGCCATTGTAGCATTCTGTAGTGACATGACCATGATTCATGCTGCTTTTTGCCAGTTTGTGGTATGTTTTGCCAGCTTCTGGCAAAAATGGGCATTCAAATGAATGAGTTCACTTAATGGCCACATGGAAAAGGGCTGGAAAATTACTTCTGGTCCCAAGGATGCCTTGGCTTACGACCATAATGACATGACCAGCTTTGTTTATCAGTTGATGTCTATCTGTAGTATGGGTATGCTAATAATCTCGGGTCCCTGACAATTTTGCATGGCCAACTTGCCATGGCTAACTCGCCGCAGTCAACTTGCCACAGCCAACTCACTGCAGGACAATTCACTCCAGGACAAAAGTTACACTAATATTAAAGAAATAGTGGAATAGGAACATTAAAGAAAGGATGTAAAAGGAGGGACAGAATGAAATCTGAATGGCAAAAATTAACATATGCTTTTATTTATTTGAAATCATTAAATAGAACTGTTAAATTGTCCTGCAATGAGTTTCCAACAGTGAGATGGCCATGGTTAGTTGTCTTGCAGCAGGTTGGCCATGGTGAGTCGGTCTTGATGAGTTGGCCATGGTGAGTTGAGCATGGCTAGTTGACTGCAGTGAGTTGGCTGTGGCAAGTTGTCCCATTCCAAATAATCTCTAGTAATGATCTTAGACAGTAGCAGCCAGTTAGAATGAACACTAATAATTTGGATGAGAAAGATTCTGCATGGACAATAAAGGGATTGCAGTTCACATTGTCCTCTGCTCAATGTCGTTGCTAAGGTTATATCCGAAGAAACCAGCTTAGAAAAGTCTACTTAGGAACCAGCTCAGGATCAAGACAGAAGTTCCAATGCTGCTTTCAGTTCTTTAGTAGAAGACTAACACCTAGGCATGACCTTCCTTCCTTCCTTCCTTCCTTCCTTCCTTCCTTCCTTCCTTCCTTCCTTCCTTCCTTCCTTCTTCCTCTTATTACAATTATTTACTGCTAAATCACATCCAGTTTCAGGACAGTGAAATCAAAAGTAGGTCAGGGTTTCTCAGTTTTATATTTGATGTATTCCAGGAGTCTGCTGATTATCCCACTTCCTATAATTTTCTCACACCTTATTGAACTTCTTGACTTTCCAACTAACCTTTTACTTGGATTACAATCATTTTCTTCACTGCCAAATTATAGGTAAGGTTAGCTGAAAGGGGCAAAGCAAGGGGATGGAATTCCATATGAGTAGACATGCAGACTATATCCAGAGATAGACAACCAAGCAGTTTTGGGGGGATTCTGAAATAAGGGTTCTCCATTTAAATATTAAATATAGGTTATCTATTTCATTACTGATGCAAAAGTTGAAACCAATTATGAAAACAGTTCTTATAACATGGTTAAATACAATTTGAAAATCTTAGCATGCTATGTTTCAGTAGAATGCAGAGATAACAGATAGAGGTTAATTTATTGTTTTAATATTCAAATGTTTTATATCATCATTTTTCTCTTCTTGTAAGCCATACAGTGTTGCTTGAAAGCAAAATGGGTGGCATTTAAATTTAATAAACAAACCAACAAACCATAGAGCAGAAGTGAAAAATTCATGGCCATAATAACTAGGGTTGCGGGAAGCTATGCTCCATAACAGCTGGCAGGTACATATTTCTCTCCCTTATAATAGGGGGGGTCTAATGCTTTCCAACGTGAAATTTGTAAAGCGGGAAATGAACCTGCAGAAAGGACTTGCAACTGCTCTTAGCAACAGAAGAGCAGTTCACAGACAGAACAACTCTTATGTTGTGTGGTGTTTTGCAAACAGCTAAGCAGCAGGGAATTTCTGAAGAGTCTGTTTGCTTCTTCAGGCAGAACTGTTTAGTCATTTATATGAGTGAGTGCCTTTGTGCTTGCATGTGACCAGAGATGGGGGAGCTGGAAGAAATGAGTGGAAATGATTGAAACTTTGGGGGAGGAGGATGTTAAACACTCACAATGACCCTTGCATGAGCTTCTAGGCAACTAATCGTGCCCTGATCCTATCTTACACCAAGGGTGGGTCCATTTCACTTTCTTTAACTGTGCTTTCCTGATTCAGTCTCCACTCCCTCGTCCAGACATGCTTTACGAAGGATGTCAAAGGCCCAGAAGCCTCTCCTTTGCATTGATTTCTGCATGCCAGAGATTTGGACTGGGTGCAGCTCACCAAAAGAAAACCCCAGTGTGGATAACAGACGGGTGAGCAGAGTTCTTGGAAACCACTCCTAGTGCACACATACCCACAGGGACATGCTGAAATGGTTATTCAAATCACAGTGAGGGTGAGGTTTCAGAATGTTTGGCAGTTACACCCAATGTGTGAGAAAAGATTTACAGTCAAGGGAAGGTGTTCTTGGTAAAATATCAAGGAAAGAGCTAAAACTGAATTTAGGGCATTGTTTTGACATGGTCTCTGACTGCAGTCTCCTTCCAGTTCATCTCATCTCCTTGCTTAACAGAGATAATACACAGAGAACATTTGTTTCACTAATCCATTCTCAATCAAAGGTTGCCTGTCCTGTATTGCTCAGAAAGTCCCTAGTGATCTGTGACCTTTGAGTTGTACTTTGGGGTTCTACCCTTGGATCATTTTATTGCAGAAAAAGCTTCAGATGATCATCTTTCCTCAGCATCATGTTAATGTAGCTATTTTTAATAATCAAATTCTTTATTAAACTCATTTGCTGCCCATCTCACCCACAAGGCGACTCCAGAATGCTCCTAATTGAACAAGCAGCACCTCTTATTTACCATTAGCTATTTCCCAAGTGACGTAGAAGTAGAATAGGATAGCCATAGATACAGTCTTGCTTCTTCTACTTCTTCACGTTATCACTACACAATGCCTGCAGGCAACGTCTATGCTTACTCTCCCCGCAGCAATCACCACACTGTGGAGATGGAGAAACAATGTTTTCAGCATCCAGCAAAAATACACAGAGGAGTAGTCAAGATTTTGTTTGAGTGCTGTCATTATACTTCCCCTACTATCATATGTGGTGAGGGCCTTCAGTTGAAATAATTTTAAAAGGGAGCTGGACAAAATTGTAAGAGTCAGTATTCAATGACAACTAATCTCAAAGGATGTTTGCTACCATGTTTATTTTTATTTTATTTATTTATTAAATTTATATGCTGCCCATTTCAGGGGTGAGTTCCTACCGGTGTTAGTACCGGTTTGCTGTGCGTGCGTGCGCAGTTCATTGTAAATTTTTCTGCACATGCGCGAAGACTATTAAAAACTAATAAAAAACATGCCGGCAATGGCAGCGGAGACTGGGGAACCGGTTCAGGGACATGGCCGGCCTGGGTCGCTGCCGGTTCTGCAACCCAGGTAAAATTACCACTACCAGTTCACCTGAACCAGTGCGAACTGGTAGAAACCCACTTCTGGCCCATCTGCTTTTCCAGAGTGACTCTAGGTGGCTTTATTTAAAAAATCCATTGCCATGAAGCAACAGTGGTGGAACGCTATCTCCCTCCTATCCATGCTTATGATTTGCCTCAATGCCCCTTTTTGGCCAATGCAAGACAGTCAAATGCTGGATTCAAGAATCTTTGGCCTGGTTTAGCAGGCCTTTTCTTAAGTTTTAATGAAAAGATATTCCTACTGTACTATTATTTAATATTGCAGCTCAGGGTTAAAATGAAAGGATCCTTGGTGCTTTCTGAACTTGGTTGCTTTCTTGTAGATTTTTCATTACCCAGCAACTGATGAGGTTACCTAGTTTGGGTAATAAAACATCTGCAAGAAAGCAACGAAGCTCAGAAAGCACCAAGGATCCCTCTGTACAATTATTACTCTTATTGAGTAAATTTCTGCTCTTCTTCTCTGTCTCTCTGATTTCCCTGCCCACCTCTTATCTGGAAAAAATACATAGTTACAGGTTGAAGACAGTGGCTTCTGCTTTTCTGTACAGAGAGAAGATTGGGAGTGCCTGTTCACATTTCACAGGGTTGACTCTTAGCAAAATACTTGAAAGATGAGATGACACAGGAGTTAAGTCCTCTTGTTTGCGGAATCCCTGCGTTATTTGATAGGGCAAGGGCCAGGAATAGCACCACCACTGCTTGTTCTAATGGGGAAAGTTCTGAGTGCAAAGCTTAAATTGCAGGCTGTGGTGGCTAATTCAGAAAGAGATCTTGGGATCGTGGCTTGGTGTGAACAAAACTGAGGCAGAGATGGCTAATGGGGTCATTTTTAAATGTAGTAATATTGTTGGTTAAAAATAATTAACCAGCACGATAATGCCATCATACAAACATACATTTGAAATAATATGATCCTTCCAATTTCTCAAACTTAAAAAAAAAAGTAATGATAGGATTACAGATTTTTTTCAGCAGGTTGTAGCAAGCCTTTTAAAAAGGGACACGGTGGCTCAGTGGCTAAGATGTTGAGCTTGTCGATCAGAAAGGTTGGCAGTTTGGGAGTTCGAATTCCTAGCACCATGTCATGGAGTGAGCTCCCTTACTTGTCCCAGCTTCTGCCAACCTAGCAGTTCGAAAGCATGTAAAAATGCAAGTAGAAAAATAGGAACCAGCGTTGGGGGGAAGGTAACAGTTTTCGGTGTGCCTTCAGCATTTAGTCATGCCAGCCATATGACCATGGAAACGTCTTTAGACAGTGCTGGCTCTTTAGCTTTGAAATGGAGATGAGCACCACCCCCTAGAGTCAAGAATGACTAGCACATATGTGCGAGGGGAACCATTACCTTTACCTTTTTAGCAAGTCTTTTAAGTACATTTCAATGTTTCAACTTAGAAAACAAAAACAACTATAAGAAGTTATTACTGAATCCCCCCCAAGATAATACTGTAAGGGTAAATTGAGTGTAAAATTTCTCCCTCTCTCATGATGTGAAAGCCTGGAATCTTTCATGGAAACTATTTTTAAAAAAATTAGGCAAACAAAACATGCAGTTCTTTACATGGTATAAATATAAACTCTAGGAGTCACTGGCACAAGCTATGGAGTAGCCATCAGCACAATGACTCTCCAATATACCAATTAGCTTACATTTTACTTCCTTTAAAAGAAAATCCCATTTGGAACTATTTCCCTGGGTTTTCTTACTGCTTAAAGAAGACACTAACAATTTCAGTTTCAAATGTATTTGAACCATTTGTCTGTATAAATACTGATAATTTTGATTCATTCTAGACTTCTAAAACATTTGTATAGTTAAACCCTTTTTGCCACAAAAGGAGAGTTCTGTTTTTTTTTTAAAGTGAAAGTTTGTCAGTAAGATGATATTGGGAAACAATTAAAATGGTAAGAGTTGAAAGGCACCGCCTCTCGGTGTAGGATTCACTAGAACAGTGTTTCTCAACCTTGGCAACTTGAAGATGTCTGGACTTCAACTCCCAGAATTCCCCAGCCAGCAAATGCAAATGCTGGCTGGGGAATTCTGGGAGTTGACGTCTGGACATCTTCAAGTTGCCAAGGTTGAGAAACACTGCACTAGAACAACCCTGAAAGATGACCAACCAGCCCGTTTGAAGACATCTACCAAAGGAGAACTCATCATGTCATGTGGCAACCTTGCGGTTGACAGCTCATATTATCAGGAAGGTCTGGCTGAGGTTTAGCTTGATACTCCTCTCCTACAGTTTTAATATGGTTTTAACCCACTGGCTCTAGTCCTGTCCTCTGGGACTACATAAAATAAGTCCACTCCCTTTTCTTTGTGATAACTTTCAGATATTCGAAGACTACTGTCTTATCTGCCTTTAATCATCTTTTCTGTAGACTAAATTATACCCAAATCCTTCAATAATATTTCGTAAATCTTGTTTTCAGATCGTTCATCTTGGTAGTTCGCAACTTGCAGGTCTGTGATGGCCAGAAATCCTAGACACAGTATTTCAAGTAAGGTTTGACTCAGACAGAGGAAAGTGGAGAAATCATATCTCAGGGATCTAGATTCTCTGCTTCCATAAATGCAATGCAAGATAATATTTGCTTTTTTAGAAGCTGCATTACAGAGCTGATTTTTATTTAACTTGAGATCATCAAGGCCATCTAGTTTTTGTTCATATGGACTTTTGCCGAGCCTGTTCCTTTCCATCTTTTACACTCAGGTCTTCTATTTTCCCCGATATGGAGAAAAATTATTTATCTCTGTTAAGTTCCATCTTATTCATAGTCCAATGCTCAGGCCTTTCTGGATTGCTTTGAATCTTCACTCCTACTTTTAAAGTGGTAGCAATGCCTATTAGGTTTCTGTCCTCTGCAAACTTTATAAGTGCCCCTTAATTTCTTTATTGTAAATATTGATGACATTGTAGAATAGTTCAAGGTCAGGAGAAAATCCTGTGGCACTCCTTTCAATACTTCACAAGCTGAAATGTAGCCCTTTTGTGGCACACTTGGAATAGGGTCATCTAGCACAAAGCATCTAGCCCAGTGGTGGGTTCCTACCAGTTCAGACCGGTTCATCCAAACCGGTAGTGGTTTGGCAGACTGGGTCGCTGGAACTGGCAGTGACCCAGGCCTGCCACGCCCCCGAACCAGTTCTCCGGGCAGTGCCATAAGCACCACCATCTTGTTCTTTGTTTCTACGAGTGTGCAGAACAATTTTTATTACACTGTGCATGCGGGCACAACACACATCAAGCACATGTGCATGCAGCATGTCCATGAACAAACTGGCAGTAGTGTCTGCCAGAACCCACCCCTGTAACCCATAGTTTACCATTTTATTATTGATATTTCCTATAAACCTCAACTAATTTAAAGTTTTAGCTTTTCTGACACTTTCTGGATGCTATTTTATAACGTTTTTTTGGCTACGTTTTGCTTGGCATTCGGCTACCCTCTTTCCATTTCCTGCATATATCTCTTTTTGTCTTTCCTATTTTAGAAAGCTTTGCTTATATCCATGTTGGTCTCTTTAGATTTCTCCAATCTTTCTTTCATGGGTGGATTCTTTCTGATTTCAATTTCTCATTTCAGAGAGCTTCCTATCCGTCTCGGGCACTTTCTTCTTTTAGGATTTCAAACCTTTGGATCTGACCTACTTTCCCTCAGAGTTCTTTCAAATCTGCTATTTGAAAAGTCCAGTATGCAGGTCTGACTCTTCTCAGTTCCTCCTCCTTTGGATTTCACAAATTTAAGGATAACTCAATCACTTTCCCCAGGGTGTGAGTCACTAAACTTGCTAATCTTGTTATAAAAAAACATTGGCTCTTTCAAGTGACATTCTGAGCCCAAAAGCCCACCATGCCTACGTCTCAGAATGAGGTCAGAGTTTTTATCGAGCAAGAATAGGTCAGTACTAAAGGTTTTCCAAACTGACAGGCAGTGGTTTTCTTTTTTCCATCACATGCCACCTTTGTTTTTTGGTAGCCGAATGCCAAGAAATAAAATGATGTTTTAACCTTTCTTTCCCAAGGAGGTTCCCATAATTGCTTTCATTTTCTCATCGCCTCCTTTCTTGTCTCAGCTGCATATGGCAGATTGTGTGCTGTAAAAACTGATAATTTTGTTCCTATTAAAATCAGTAGTGCTGGCCATGATTGTTTGCTAATTTTTACCTATTTCTCTCTGCCAGAATCATAGCTAAAGGTCAGCATTTGGGGGAACTCAATTAGTTGTATGCCTCAACTGAGGCAGCACTTTTTTTGCCCTGACAAACTTTTTTGTCAAGTAGGAAAGGAAAGTTGGAGACTTCTCTTTATTATTTTTTAATCATCACAGAATCAATCCTCAGTGGCTAAGACACTGAGCTTGTTGATCAGAAAGGTCGGCCTCTCAGCTGTTCAAATCCCTAATACAGGTTTGTTTGTTTGTTTATTTTATTAATATGCTGCCCTTTTCCCCGAAGGGGACTCAGGGCGGCTCACAACTCAAACCAGGGAAGGGGTGATACAGACAAAATTAAAAACGACACAAAACAATGCATGATTTAAAACACACAACAGTCATACCATTCAAGACGGGGGCAACGGTTCTTTAGCCCCAGGCCTGTCGGAACAGCCAGGTTTTAAGGTCTTTGCGGAAGGCCTGGAGGGTGGTGAGGGTTCGAATCTCCATGGGGAGTTCGTTCCAGAGGGTCGGAGCAGCCACAGAGAAGGCTCTCCTCCGGGTAGTCGCCAGTCGACACTGGCCGGCGGATGGAATTCGGAGGAGGCCTAATCTGTGGGATCTAATCGGTCTAGTGGAGGTAATTGGCAGCAGGCGGTCTCTCAAGTACCCAGGTCTCCTGCTTGAGCAGGGAGTTGGACTAGAGGACCTCTAAGGATACCTTCCAACCCTGTTACTGTTACTGTAATCCTGTGTGTATGTTTGTGAGGCAGGGACAGTGACCCAGATTGTTTTCCGACCAGATGGGCTTGAACCTGGCCTCCTACTGCAATGATTTAATAACTTCAGTGCATGGTGTTCTTCCCAGCTACTATTGTCTATGCATCTTCTATCTGCAACTGTGTGTACAACTACAGAATCTAGGAGAATGAAAAATAGCCCCCAGTCATTTTGCTCTTACTTTCTGGAGAGGCAGTGTAGACCAGGCATAAAAAAGGGTATACCGTGTTAAGAACAGGTCTCATTCAAAGCAAAATATGTTGAGAGTCCTCACTGTGCTCAAGAATAAATAAATAGCAACAGGTGTTAGCTGCAATACAATAATATCAGAACTACTTATCAATAATTGCTTTGATATGAAAAATGACAAAGATTTACATTTTGATAGAGGCAGGACAAAGGGGTGTAACCATTCTGGTTCTTCTTGATCTTTCAATGGCTCTTCATACCATTGATCATAATATCCTTCTGAGCTGGCTACAGGAGCAGGGAGTTTTACTGGTTATTCCTTCTCATTTAGTTACATTTAGAGGTAACAACACAAAAAAAATACAGACTGAAGCCTCGATTGCTTAATGTCTATATGAAACTGCTGAGTGAGGTCACCTGTTGACATGGGCTAAGGTATCATAAGCATGCTGATTATATTCCATCATATATCTTGACCCCTGCTTGACCAAGTTGTACTGTTGAGGTCACATATCAGTGTCAGGAGGATGGAGAAGAATATACTCAACCTTTACTCTTACAACATAAAGGCTGGAGGGTATGAGAGAGAGGTGTCAATGTCACCCGTCCTGAAAATCTGGTCATCACCCATAGAGCTGTTAGTAGCATGGAGCTTGAGAAAGTGCCTCCTTCTCATCATTCCTGTCTGTTCTGTAAAATTTGACCTAGGAACTGTGCCTTTTCTGTTGCAGGGTCTGCCCTCTGAAACAGTAGCTTTCTCCCAGACATTTGCAGCATCTTGCAGACCTTAGAAGTATCCTACAGTTTCCCCCCAGAGTTCCAGGATAGTTCATTTGTGGGCCCATTATGTGTGCATTGCTTATATTGGTTGTCATATGTCTTTCCCCCAGTTTAGTAATATTTCTTTGCTGTTCATTTTGTCTCCTTCCTTAAAGTAGTATATTGCTTTGTAACTGCTCACCACACAGAATCAGATTGGGTTCAGGAGACCCAATTTCAGAATTGAAATTATAAATATAATGTATATTAATGTAATTGATGGTGGCCTAAGTCACAGTAAGGAACATGGACAGCTCATCAGTCTTCATCTAAAGGGCTTGATGGGCCTGGTTAGCAAGTTTGTCAAACACAATTTGATCCTGAAATGCGTATGAACTAGTGATCTATTTCAAGAGGTTATTTATTGTTTGAGTGCAACTCCCTGTTCCGTGCTTCCTGCAGGAATTTAAACTATCCCCAACAAATAGCCATCCAGCCTTTCCCTGAACACATCCAGTTGAAGAGGAACCAATAACGTCTTCCGGTAATTCGTTCCATTGGTAAACTCCTCTTATTTTTTAAAGAATTTTTGTTCGTCATATTCAATTGGAATCTACATTTTTAAAGTTAAATTCATTCTTTTGTGTTCTGCCCTCTGGAATGAGAAGGATTTTCATCTTTTTTTGTGATCTCTTGTCAAGCATATGAGAAGGGGTACCATATCCTTTCTCACTTTTCTCATCTTAAAGTTAAATATTCCCCATTTTTTCACTCTGGTCATCATTTTTAGTCTCGCGATCATCCTTTTTTGCTTTTCAGTGAACCTGTTTCAGTTTCTTCAGTGGAGGATTAAGGCTCACTGGTGTCCTAAGCACTGACAAATCTTGAAGCCCCCCTCTTTTGTACATACTGTACAAATCTTCATTGTTTTTTCTTCCTTTCTCAACTTTGCAGTGCCCCCTTTAGGCCAGGTGCCCTAAGCACTTTCTTAGTCTGCTTAATGTGTAATACACCACTGAATTTGTTCATTACTTAAAATGTGTTATCTACAACTAGACTCCATACCTGAGGTGGAGTTTGAAACATAGAGCATAAAACAGATTACTTCCCATGATTTAGAAATAATGTTTCTGTTGATTAAGCCTAAAACTGCATCTACAGTGTTTATAGTCACAGCGGCCTTTTTCATGTTCATTGCTTACTCATATTTAATTTCTTATCAAATGCTATTCTTTGCGGCACCCATTTGATTCTTCCCTCTATTTTAATGAGAAACTGTTAATGAGCACTCTAAGTGCACTTTTCAAGCCAGAGATGTGTTTGTTTAATTGTCATTCCATCCATCCCTGCCTAACTATTTTGTTAATTAATGGAGTTCTTTGCCATATGCTTTGTTAAAATCAAGATATATTATATTTACAGCATTCCCACATTTTATTACCTGATTAAAAATTAGATAAGGCTGGTCAAGTAAGACTTGTTCTTCATAAATCCATGCTGACTTCCAGAAATTACTGCATTATTTTAAAAGTGCTGCCAGATCAATCACTTTATGCTCTAGAATTGTCCCAATTACCAGTGTCAGTTTGATTAGATCTATAGATCCTTTGATCCTTCATTCCCATCTTTTTAAGAATAAGGAATAATGTTATCCTTCCCTAGTCATCTGATACATCCGAAATTTTTCAAAGAAAATACATAATTAATATGTGGACTTTACCCAAGAAATTTACATTTGATGAATGTAAACATGTATCTTCTGACAGTATTTAAGTCAATCACATGATTTAATCTTACCCTTTCACCTTAGTGTTCAAAGTTACCAGTTGGAATACGTACTCTGTTGTTGGAGAAAACTGGGCCAAAATAGATTTGAGAAGATGTTTTGTTTTCTTTGTTATGTATTACTGCTAACAGAATAACAGAGTTGGAAAGGACCTTGGAGGTCTTCTAATTCAACACAAAAGACCCTATTCCATTTCAGAGAAATGGTTGTCCAATCTCTTATTAAAAACCTTCAGTGATGCAGGGCTCACAACTTTTGAAGGCAAACCATTCCATTAATTGTTCTAACTGTCATTAAATTTCTTATTTTTAGGTTGGCTCTCTCTTTGGTTAGTTTCCATCCATTGCTTCTTGTTCTTCCTTTAGGTATTTTGGAGAATAGGTTGATCAGCTCTTCTTTGTGCAACCCCTTAGATATTGGAACACTGTTATCATGTCTCCCATAGTCCTTCTTTTCATTAAACTAGACATACCCAGTTCCTGCAACTGTTCTTCATATGTTTTAGCCTTCAGTTCCATAATCATCTTTGTTGTTCTTCTATGGACGCTTTCGAAAGTCTCCACATCTTTTTCATATTGTGTTGATCAAAACTGAATGCAACATTCCAAGTGTGATCTTATCAAGGCATTATAAAATGGTATTAACACTTTGTATGATCTTGATTCTGTTCCTCTGTTCCTGGGTGGGTGGGCGGAACTTCCCACCAGTGGCACTTCTACCGGTTTGGGTGAGCGACCCACCTCTGGTCAAAATGTAGCATGTGAATGAATTTTGTACTGGTAGAAAAGAACCTCTAACAGTAAGAGCAATTGTCAGTAGAGCCAACAGAGGAATAGTAAGATAGTGAATATGTATTAACCAAGGCTAGACAGATCTCTGTGTGAATTGCTTTGATTTGGATACCTGGTCTAGTTAGGGGATTGGTGATTTAAATGGCCCCTTCTAGGATTCTGTGACACTATTTTGTAAAATAAGTTAAGTTAAGAAGAAAAAAATGTGTACAGCAATAGCACTTAGACTTATATACTACTTCACGGTGCTTTACAGCCCCATCTAAGCAGTTTACAGAGTCAGCATATTTCCCCCAACAATCTGGGTCATCAGTTTACCAACTCTGAGAGGATGGAATACTGGGTCAACCTTGAGCCGGTGAGAATCACACCGCTGAACTGCTGAACAACTGGCAGTCCACAGAAGTAGCCTGCAATACTGCCTTCTAACCACTGTGCCACCACGGCTCTTATATGCATAGCATTATATACATGGGGCACAAAACTTGAGTATGAAGATTTGTTTTTCTCCTTTCCCTTCTTGAAATATTAACACTCAAGATCATACAATGAAGTGGAAAAGGGAGACAGTCTGAATTTTTTTTAAAAAAAGAAAGTAATTCTTTATGCCACGTTTAATTAAATTGTACAGTGGGCTCACACTAGATATGATGGCTGCCAGTTTAGATGGCTTTAAAAGAAAATGGGATAGAGGAACATGCAGTTCAGGGCTACTAGTTATATTGGCTATAGTTCTCCTATATCCATTTTCCATGGGGGAGGGAGGGAGGGAGGGAGGGAGGGAGGGAGGGAGGGAGGGAGGGAGGAAGGAAGGAAGGAAGGAAGGAAGGAAGGAAGGAAGGAAATCAATCTATTCATATCTTCAGGGATCTGGTTAATTGCAGAACTGAAGACTAGCCCAGGCAAGTTTTTGACCACATCAGAACAGCTCTTGGAGTTATTTTTGGTTTGATCCTCAAACCAGCTGCTGAACTGTCTGCCTCTCTCTGTCCTGGGACTTCTTTTTTCTTCACACCATCTTGCCAAAGGGATTATCTTTCACCTAGCAAGCCTCTATATGAATACATAATCTCTGCCATAGAAACACGATATCTTGTTTTCAGATAGGCATTTAATCCATCATTTCCTCCATATTTAATAATCCCTATCAGCCCTCTTCTTTACGATTCAGTGCAAATGTAGGGAAAAAACGTTTGGTTGAATGCAAACATGGAATATTTGTCAGCAAGCAGTGCTAAACACACGCTGGGAGCATAAGAGAGAATAAATTCTTTGACATATGCCAATTAGTTTGGATTTCCAGTTAGCACATGCTCCGAAATGAAGATTCTTTGATGTTATGCAAATGAAACCCTCTAGTAGTTAATACAGCGGGTCTAGTTTCCTTTCCCTTTTGGGCTGTCCCTGTTAGTCAAAGGGTGAAGGCGAGGTCACATGGGGGATTTCAAGAATTGTTCTGATGGTTTTGATCTCTGTCTAATCCTCTGCGTTGCAGCTAATTAGGCACAGCAGCTCCAAGGTGGACTTAGAAAGCCAGGAGTTTTGATCAAGTCATGCCGCTCAAGTGAAACTTTCCATGCAGTGAAACGAAGGGCTACTAATTAGTCTGTTACTAAATACACTCATTGACTTCAGACTCTCAACAGCAGGGCACTTTTCTCAATTTGGGTCACTCCATCTTGGGCATCCAGATTTGAAAATAAGTTATTTTGATGGTGGACCTGACCTAGGTCGTAAAAACGGGTTGCAACCCGCATTCCTCGATAGGGAGTGATTTGAAGCACAACCTGAACGGTGGGAAACTTATCGCACGGTGCTCTCTGCCCTTTTCCTTCACAAGTTGGCAACAGGTTTAAAACACCACCAAAAGGGTTTTTTTAAACATTTCTTGTCAGCTAAACTGTAGTACATTGTAACCATTTTATTCTCTTTTAAATTCTTGCCTTCAACCTTCAATAACTTGGTTTGGCCATAGAAACATGTTTTCTTCTGATTTTTTTTTTTTTTAAAAAAAACAGCTATTAGACTTTGAATCTTAAAATACTCTGCATGAGGAAAAAGATGTACTGCAATTCTGGAGGAAAATATAGACGGCCAAAAGATTTAATATCTCCCACCCACCCATTCACCTGATAAAAACTCTACATACCCAAGTAGTTTTCTTGGTAATCCTAGCAAAGTGATAATGTTCCATTTTTTTGCTATTATGTTCATGGAAACATGGACAGGAGAGATTTGATTGGCAGACATAGAAGGCAGGTTACTGGGCTGATCAGTGCAGACTTTCATGGGACATTCTTCAAAGCTGTTGCTTAACTTGCCTGCCATATTCCATTCATTTGCCTCAGATCAGGGATTTATGGAATCCAGAAAAATGTTATTTTGCTACTGGGAAAAAAAGCAATGGTTTTAGTCTGTGGAGCAAAAATGCCCGTATTTAATCATCTTCATCAGGGTGGGTTGCTACCAGCAAGTTTTATGCATGCACATTCACTTCACACTCCTCACGTAGGCACATTTACACCTAAAAAGGACTGTGCATATGCAGAATGTTAGAATAGGAGGGAAAAATTACATTTCTGCAATGCAGATTGTTCTGCACATGTGCCGAAGCAAAAGTCAAGATGGTGCCGCCAACAATAGAATTGGTTCGGGTACGTGGGCGGCCGAGGTACTACCTACTCTGCTGAACCAGTCCGAATCTGTAGGAACCCACCTCTGATCTTCATGCATATTACACAAAACTATACTTTGGAAAGTGGAGGGCAGAGGAAGCTGAAATCAATGTACCTGTTCAAATTACTGCATCTGAAGTTTAGTACAGGTGCTGGATGGGTTTGATGATAATGCAATTCTGAGGCTTCAAGATAGAGCCACTGCTAAAGGAATGGCATAGGCTGATGCTTGTAAGCTGCTGTAGGTTATTTTTGCATTGTAAATTGTTCCGCAACAAAAGAGGATGATGAAAAAAACTGGCATTGATTGACTCTTCTGCTTTGCAGTCAATCTATTTCAATTAGCTTTTTGCCAGTCTGGGACCATTGGGATGAGCTGAGACACAACTCTGATCATCTGTTGGCACATCCTCCAAAGGTCACCCAATGACATTATACTTTTTTTTTCTCTTCCTCTTTAATGTACAAGTGCTTGGGAAAACAAAACGACTTAAAAAAAAATAGCAAGATGCTGGATACAATGCCATGAAGCATTTTAAAATGCCCCAATATGCTGGAAACCAAAGAAGAAAAAGTGTACTTTAATATGTACATAACCAATCCTGGCATCATCATCCTGCTGTGAATGTGTAGGATTTAGTGTCTACTTACAGCATAGTGGCAAAGTGAAGAGTCGGTAGCTGAAATTTTGGCTTCCACACCTTCTATTGTAATGGGGAATGGGAAGAATTATGGATGATTCAACACAAACTCCGTGGGGAAGATCACCGATTTCTAGCTTGAGAGATTATGTATCGGGTGATCTGGAAGACTTCTGTCTGTGAGTCAGGGTGAATAGGTAATTGTTGTGCAAGGCATCTCCTTGTGTGAAAGCTTTGAGTTTGGGTGCCAAATCAGGCTTATCCACCTCTTTCAGTTCATCTGTCCTCACTTGCTGTTAGACTGCATTATCTTCTAACTCACGTGGGCTATTGATGGGTTGCTGTGAATCAAAATGTACCCAATGTGTGGTTGTGCAACACATTTCCCCAGAAATTGAAATATTTGTAAATGATTGTTCTTTCCCTGAAAAGTAAAGAGGCCGGGCAGGATTACCGTTGTAATGCAAAGGCATTTTGGGATAAAACCACAGTGCACTGAGGTGTTCTGGTAGTACAATGAGTTGCCAAAGTTGATTGAATTCCTGGTTTATTTGGATAGAAGATGAAAACCATAGAATTACATAGGTAATTTAGTTCTTCACAAGTATGCTTTGCCACAAAATCCCATGGGGAAAAAGATGAAGAACTTACGATGCATGCGAATTGTGCTAAGCTGCTAACATTCCTGGTACACAAATTGTGTTGTACAAAGAGAATCGTTTCCACTGAGGAGTGGACATTCCTCTCTGCCTGATTTACAACACAGATGACTTTCATTGTAGGAATTTGAAAAAAAAGATGGATAGATATATGTTCTAAGCAAGATAAAATACTGACCTAAGTTAACCCAGCAGTAACAAAGAAGATTTCAATCCTCCAAAGAGTCTTGTAGATATAAAGAAACAGTCCTATTTCTACAGACCTTTTGGTTCTTGGGCCAACTTGTTAATGAACAAATGTTTGGGTATAAATACAATAATAATTCTGCATTTTAAACTTGCAATTGTAAAATTGATGTTGGAATTGAAAGTACACCCTAAGAGATGGGTTTAATAGGATCAGGAGGTCAAATAGGAGAGTTTTACAAGGATGAGTGAT
Source organism: Thamnophis elegans (assembly GCF_009769535.1). Classification (NCBI taxonomy): domain Eukaryota; kingdom Metazoa; phylum Chordata; class Lepidosauria; order Squamata; family Natricidae; genus Thamnophis; species Thamnophis elegans. Next base: position 125,669,117 of record NC_045542.1, on the reverse strand, counting down.
TTTGCCCATTTTTAGGTTCAAGGTGTATATATGGTATTTTACACTTTAATAAACCCAATTTGCAGCACGTCTGCTGAAATATTCCTACATAGTTATTGTTAGGAATATAATCTAACGGTTGGGTTGGCAATATATAAATCATGTAACAATGTTGTACCTGTTTCTTTAAGTCATACTGTAAAATGTGATTGGTTGCTGTTTTCCTCAATCGGCCATAAGAGGGAGACAGACTGTTAGCTCTCTGTTAGATGCTGGGCTGATCTGATCTGAGTGTTTTGGAAACTGGCTGTTAGAAAGTGCTGTGAGCTATTGTAAGTTTTGCAACTGCTAGCAAACTTTGTGTACCGGACTGATTGTATGATTATGGACTATGTTATTTGGATTATCCCTTAACTGAAAGATGTTGATGACTGACTGTCCTATCCCTGTATGTCTTGGACTGTTTGATGGACTCTGATACCTCTATTTCCACGAAAGTAAAAGCCTATTTAAACTGCAGAGTCTCTGTATTCTGTGTTCTCCAACACAACTCTCACAACGCTTCTCTGTACGCACTCGCTCTCCCAATAGGGAGCTTACTTAACAGTTATTCATTTTGATTCTTCTTCTCCTCTTTCAGGAAATTTCACATGAATTGTGAATAATTCCTCATCCATTTTATTGCTATAATAACTCTATTATACTCTATGTATAAGGAGATAAATAGCTAGTGGGGCAAAGTGAACTTCAAGCTAAATAGGAAATTTCATTATTCAAATCAAATACCAAAACCTAAGTATTTACAAGTACATATCAACCTAAATCGTACATACATTTTTGCCACAATCTAAATTCATGGCATGTTTTTGAAATCCTGACCTGCATAAATGAGTATTAATGGGGATGGCCTTGTGTCAAGAAAAGAAATGGCAAAACACATGGTATTGTTATGCAAACTTGACCCCTTCTGTGTTTGCATGTGACATCAAGATACTGATACAAAAAGCCAGAGCTTAGGTCATGATGTCATGATTGACATTTTGGCATCATTGTGGTAGCTCTGGACCTCTACGTACATACTGTTTGATCTCCAAATAATGTCAATCGTACAGTAGCTTTTAGAGGGAGCTGCAATATTGAGTTACAAAGCAGGGTTGTTTCTGCTACAGAATCTTTACATTTCTGTCTTACTTTTCATACACAGCACAAAAGAACAAATAAAATTGGTAGGAAGACTACCCTTTCATACCCCTGCCATCCCATCTGGCTTCTGTACATCTAGTTTTGAATTTGGTTTAGATGTTGGCACTAGCCAACAACAGTATTGCTGCATTTTCTAGCCTAACATTGATGGTTAAGTCTCCTGTCAGTAATTAATTATAAACATGGCTTAGCTGCCTGTACAAGCATAGCTTGTATCACTACAAGCTATTGTAGTAATAGCTGTCTATTCTTAAATGAATAGATAGCTCATTTCTGAATTATTGGAAGCAGCATATATGCTTATGAAATGTGTAAAGAAAATGAGTTGTGCAGACAACTTTTTGCATGCCACCTTCACATGCTTTGGCTTAGGTAAAGGCAAAAATTTCCCTCGCACATATGTGCTAGTCATTCCTGACTCTAGGGGATGGTGCTCATCTTCATTTCAAATCCGAAGAGCCAGCGCAGTCCGAAGATTTCTCCGTGGTCATGTGATTGGCATGACTAAACGCCGAAAGTGCACGGAACGCTGTTACCTTCCCATCAAAGGTGGTCACTATTTTTCTACTTGCATTTTTGCATGCTAACCTAGCTTTTGAACTGCTAAGTTGGCAGAAGCTGGGACAAATAACGAGAGCTCAGTCCATTATGTAGTGCTAGGGATTCAAACCTCTGAACTGCTGACCTTTCTGATCGACAAGCTCAGCATCTTAGCCACTTAGCCACTTGGGTTACCAGGTTATAAAATAACTGGTTAAAGGTCTCTACATGTCTCTTTCATCAATGATATAGTCAGCTCCTGAACTTGTTTGCTTCATTTTTAATTCAAATGCTAAAATTACATTCATATTAAGGTTGCCTCAATTTATTATACTATGCATAGAGCATTTGGAAATAACACATTCCAATTTGAAAGGCATTTGTTGGGCAAATGACCTGTGATAGCAGCATATATTTGGGGCTGAATTTAATTTTTTATTCCTATAAAGTGGGATGGGTCAGAGAGTTTATAAAACTTTCCATTTTCCATTCTTGCTCCTGCAAAACTGCTTCTCTTCTGCTGCTTTTTGTGTCCCAGAAAATGAAATAATCCTTGCTGAGTGATATAGTTTTTGAGAGAACAATAGAGAGAACAAGCAAAATAATGATTTTATTTACTTATATGTTTCCACTTGAGAGACCGCCTGCTGCCAATTACCTCCCAAAGACTCATTAGATCACACAGGGTTGGCCTCCTCCGGGTTCCGTCTACTAGCCAATGCCATCTGGCTACCACCCGGGGGAGGGCCTTCTCTGTGGCAGCTCCGGCCCTTTGGAACGAACTCCCCGCAGAGATCCGGACCCTCACCTCTCTCCAGGCCTTCCAAAAAGCCGTTAAAACCTGGCTGTGTCGGCAGGCCTGGGGTTGATGAGTTCCCTTCCCCTCTCGATCTGTGTGGCTGTTGGCTATTTTTAAATGCTTGTATTGTACTTTTGTGTTTCCCTTTCCCCCTTGGGTTGTTCGCCGCCCTGAGTCCCGCAGGGAATAGGGCGGCATATAAATAAAACAAGCCTCAACCATCTACGCATGATGAAAATTATTCTCATCCATTAATTCTCATGGCAAAATTAGAACAATCCACAGTATGGTATATCAGTCCTACAAGTATAATATTTGTAAGGGCTCTTTAAAGATCCTATTTCAAAACCATGAGTAATAAAGCCATAAAAATATTAAAAGTTTAGAAGTGAATTCTTGTTCATGCATTTCTCTTAAAAGCAGATGTGAGTGGGAAGTCCATCTCCCAGGAGGAGGAAGTTCTACTGTATTGATGTCACTCTACAATGGCATTCTACATAATAAATCCATGAAGATGAATATTTACCATATTGCTCATAGATGCCATTGAGAGAGGAGTGAAAATATATCAGAACAAGAGAGGAGTGAAAATATATCAGAACAGTGTTTTCAGAACCTAATCTTCCTTGTAGAATTCAACAGGATACCATAATGGATGGTATCAAAGCCACCAAGAAAACCGAATAACAGAGTTGGAAGGGACCTTGGAAGTCTTCTAGTCCAACCTGCTTGGGCAAGAAACCCTATACCATTTCAGAAAAATCATTGTCCAGTCTCTTAAAAACTTCCAGTGTTAAAGCACCCACAACTTCTGGAGGCAAGTTGTTCCACAGATTAATTGTTCTAACTGTTCACTGATTGAACTAATTTTTGCACTTTCACACTGGTCAACCAGAGGGAGAATTTTTTGGCTTCTGGTGCTACATAGTTAAGCAGAGGTGAAGACAATCTTTGTCAGTCACTGTAAGAATTGGGAGGAGAAATTGTGATGTGGTGCAAATGCCCACTGAACAATGTTCCTGTTACTTCTCCACTTAATATACTGAATTTCTGAAGCTCTGGAAGCTTTTTAAACAGTTTTAGCTAGGCCAAGCAGAACACCGACCACTGCCATTAGCGCATTTTCACAACTGACAGAAACAAAAACCATCACAAGATCCTGCACGTATTTCCCTCTTTTTCCTCCTTCAAAGCAATAGGAGGTGGCAATCCAACTCTTGCCAGAGCTTTTCCCACAAATCTCACTCTCTTTGCAAAAAGTGAAATGATCCTTCCTTTTATTGGAACTGTGTCTGATCAAGACCCACGCATGTTTTATCCTGTGAGACAAATAGCAACTTCAGGAAGTAGATTTCAATTTCAGTTAGGAAATAGCATGGGGTAAAATACCATCTGATAAGGGAAGGGCCAGGGCAGAGTTTCCCATAGTCGCTTGCAATGTCGATAAAACAAATCAAAGCCACATTAAGCTCTGTGTTAGATCCCATCATAGATTATTTGTGATTGGTGTGAATAAGACTTGACTTAGAAAAAAAAAAAAAAAAAAAAAAAGTCAAGTCTTCTTTTTAAAGAAGACTTGACTTAGTTCCCAGGCTGTTTAATCAAGGAGAAAATATTCATGGGTTCTCGGGAGTTCATTTTAATGACTGTGGGAGTTGTTGTTTTTTTAAAGGTTATTGCCGAGAAACCTGACCAATTTACAAAATAAGAACAATGATGAAGTTACTCAAAACCTGTTACTTGACCTTCAACCTCAAAAAAAAAAATGGATTTCATAAATAATGAGTTCATTGGAAAATACATAAAGCAAAATAACCATAAGCATAAATGGGATGCTAAAACGTTTGTCTTCCATGTTTTTTCTTGAATCTTGCTGTAGGAAAAATTGTGAATGTGGCACCGTATTGTTTGAGGAGAGTGAATGGTGAATCAGCGCTGCTCTGGAGCTGTAGGTGCCCTCTCTGAGCTGAAAGCTGGGAGAGAGGGTAATGGGAGAAGCAGAAGCCTGTCACTTACCTTTGAATGGGTATGTAAATCCCTAGGGGAATTGTAGGAAAGTGGGTTGTGTATGCAGATATCTGTATGTCTGGGGGTAGGTGGGTGTTTCCTTGGAGCAGTGCTGGCTTGGGAAGCTGGAGTTGCTGAGTGCCAAGGGCATCCCAGTGACTGACATTGGCTTTCATGGGTTAGTGATTGGTGGATGTTGCCTCTTGGTCCAGTGATACCCAATCCAAATTGGGCAGGTGAAGGTTTTGGGCTATGGAAGCAGATGGAAATATTTCAGAGGACAAGAGATGGACTTTCCTGGGGATTAAAGATTCTATTACCAATTATGCATCCTTGCCCCCTTTTTCTGCCCCAAACCCTGAAAATTGAACCTTTGGGGCCAAGTTTCAGGAATGCCAGGTCAGCCTGTAATAATACCTTCCTCCCCCATCATCTAATCAAGGATGAGGTGACTGATCTAGTGAATATTATCAAGATAGATGTAGAGGGAGGGACTGCCCTCTTAGAAATATGCCCATCTAGATTTTGAGCATGTCATCAACTAAGACACAAGGACTTAGATGGTGGGTAGTTATTGTTATATGAGATATTCCAGTAATCTTCAGAGATGCTGCCCCACAGATAACAAATGGGATACTCTGTTAAGTGAGGCTCTAGGGATCAATTAGGATTGTTGCTATTGTATCAGTCTTCTTGCTATGCAGCAGCTTTCTTGCCTGAGGATCTTGTTTCCTTGCCTGGACTAGTGGTGGAACTCTCCAGTTTATGGCCCTGGAGAACTTCAATCTCCTTTAAATCTGCTTTCTGACCTTGGGAATTCATTACCATCATGATAGTGATGGACCTGACTCAACATCATTGAGAGCTCAACTCATAGGGATGGTCACACATTGGATCTGGCTTTCTGTTGAGACACTGGTGATGCAATCTGTTCTTGTGGGAGATTAAAATCACTGTCTGACATAGACATACCATTTTCTGATTGCCTTAAAATGGCCTGAGACACAGTGGCTCAGTGGCTTAAGAAGACATCAGAGAAGGTCTCTTCCCCAGCAGCTCAAGCCCCACATGTTGGAGTGAGCTCCCGTCACTTGCCTCAGGTCCTGCCAATCTAGCAGTTCGCAAGCATATAAATGCAAGTAGATAAATTGATACTTTGATGGGAAGGTAAGAGTGCTCCTTGTTTTGACACACAATTGCAGAAGAGGGTGATAGTTTTCATATCTCTTCATCACTTTCAAGTGGTCACCCATTCTTTTATGGATTAGATATGATAACCCTAATTAGAATTTCGTCAACATTTTGCAAGCGTGGAACTAATAAGAGTTGTACAGAGTAAGTGAGATTTGGTTTCTTCGTTGCTAATCTAAGTTAGGCAGCTATTCAGGTTTATTTCCCCCACCCCCACCCCACCTGTTTGCCTTTGCAGAAGTAGAAAGCAGAAACTTTCTACTTCTGATAATTAGGGGACTAGAGACTAAAACATCCAATGAACAGTTGCAGGAACTGGGCATGGCTAGTCCTGTGAAGAGAAGGATCAGGGGAGACATGATAGCAGTGTTCCAATATTTGAGGAGGGAGTCAAAGCACTTTAAGGCCAGACAAGGAATAATGGATGGAAACTGAACAAGGAGAGATTCAATCTGGAAATAAGGAGAATCTTCTGACAGTGAGAGAGCAACCAACCAATGGAACAGCTTTCCTTCAGAGGTTGTGGGAGCTTCATCACTGGAAGCTTTCAAGAATAGACTGGACTGCCATCTGTCAGCAATGGTGTAGGGTCTTCTGCTTGCGTGGGGGGTTGGGCTAGATGCCTTCAAGGTTCCTCTGTTAATCTGTATCTGAAACATTTTATTTATTTTGTCAAGCATGCATAAGATATAACAGGTATAAACATGATTATGAATACAGGAAATGGATACAAATAAGTGGGGACAGTAGGACAGGGATGGTAGCCATGTTGTGTGCTTATGCATACCCCTTACAGACCTCTTAGGAATGGTGTAAGAATCTCAGAGGAGTCTTAAAAATTTCAAAGTAGCACAGATAACACGCCTTTTAGACCTGGCAATCCTATGGAGGGCTTTTTACCAAACTTGTTTATGTGAGCATCACATCAGCATGTGATAAAAATATACCAAAAAGATTGAGTTCTTTTCATAACCAGCCTTGTTTAAAAATGAAAAACTCCCACTTTGATAAATACAATGTGCCCTCCAGACCTTGGTTTCCTAAGAACTAAGAGAGACGTGGATGACATCATGTATTAGGGTTGGGCAACCAATTTTTGTATGGGTCACGAAGACTTTAAGCATTGTGATTGATGATCTGCATTGGCAGAGAGAGAGGGGGGGGAGAAAGAGACTAATTAGGGAACAGATGTGTCAAGACATTCATTGCATATGGCAGACTGAATCAGACAAAGGAAAGCAAAATCACCAAACTAAACCACAAAACACAATTCCAATGAACGTCTGGCAAACCTGATGAAGTGTAGTGAGTCTACTTGGCAGAATGCTCTGACAAGCAGGCAAGATCATGTAGCTGTTATGCTCACAATTCTTGCACACAAGCACACACAACGATTCTCTAACTCTGTGTTTATATGGTACCAGCTTCCCAATTGCTCTTCTTGGTATGCTGCAGGGCACAGAACTGAGGCAACTGTTGGATAATCAGAAAGTTATCTTTGATGATTCAAAGGACTCTGTTATTACATATTCCAATCAAGAGTAGGCCACAATTATTTGGTTGTAGTACCCGATCCTGATTTCGGCAATATATCAATATAATAAAGAAATAAATAGGGATGGAAAGCAGTAGTAGTTAGGGTGCTGGCCTAAAAACCAGGAGACTGTGAGTTCTAGTCCTACTTTAGGCATGAAAAACTGGCTGGATGACTTTGGCCCAGTCACTTTTTCTCAGTCCAAATCACCTGGATTCAGGATTTTTATTGTGAGGAAAACAGGAAGAGGTATTAAGTACCTTTACTGCCTTGACTAACTGGAAAAAGTAATAAATAAAGATGGGATTAAAAATATATAATAAATGAATAATATGACAAAGAAGTATAGCCCAATACCATAAATATCTCCTGGATTTTAATAGAAAGCATTGACTAAAGTGCCTAATTAAATCCTCAGGAAAGCTATTTCTTAAATTATTCTAAAGATTACAGGCAAAATATGCATATGACAGGTATGGACATGCTACTTTTTGGCTTTATTTCAAAAACTCCCTCCAAGTGACCAGTTCAGACTTTTAGCCAGAGTCAGTGAATCTGCTATTCCCTAGCAGAAGGTACGATAACAGGGACTGAGATAAATGAAAACAGAAAGAAGTGGCAAAGAGAAAGAGAGACAAAAACACAAAGAAGTGACCCTCAGCTATGTACTTTTATCTTAAGCCCTACCTACAGCTGCTACCATCTATTGCCAATGCAAGTTTTTTGGGGGAATACAGAGATAATAGAGAAAGGAATTTCCCCCATTAGGAGTTTCATTTGAGCAAACCCTATACCTTTCAATTAAAATAATAATAAATAAAACACTATGCACATCCAAGTAACTCATAGGAATCTTCAAAGCAAGTATTAAATTATAGATATCCTCCAAGCCAGGATTGACTTGGCTAGTATCTACTGGATGTAACTTCAATGCTTTTGTAATTGACGGTGTTGTGCCATAAATATTGAAAATTAACTTCTTGCATGGTGGAATATGGGAATGAGGTTCAGTAAAAGAGGAAAAGTAGATGCGGATTTGGGAGACCTGTCAACTCAAAATGTGCTTTTAAAAAATGTATTAAACATATTATTATTATTATTATACAATTCTATCACAGCGGCCAGTTGTTTCGCCGGATTTGGCATTGGTTACTAGTCGGGCCCCACCCAGGGGCCTAGGACGTCGTAACGTATTTTCGTAATATGCGTGCAGATCCAAGCAGTGCGGCTTTTTGCATTTGACTGATGGTGATTTTGTCAATTTTTAACTGTTTTAAATGTAATTCCAGTGCTTTTGGAATAGCACCCAGTGTGCCAATTACCACTGGAATTACCACTGCTGGTTTGTGCCATAGTCGTTGAATTTCGATTTTTAAGTCCTGGTATCTTGCGATTTTTTCATGTTCCTTCTCGGCGACCCTGCTATCACCTGGTATTGCGATGTCTATGATTGTGACCTTATTTTTCTCAACCAGTGTGATGTCTGGTGTATTATGCGCCAGTATTTTGTCGGTTTGTATACGGAAATCCCACAAGATCTTGACCATCTGATTTTCTGTGACTTTTTCAGGCTGATGTTCCCACCAGTTTGTTGCTGTTTTAATATTATAATTTTTGCACAAATTCCAATGGATCATTTGTGCTACTGAATTGTGCCGCAATTTATAATCAGTCTGCGCGATTTTTTTACAGCAGCTGAGTATGTGATCAACAGTTTCGTCAGCTTCTTTGCAAAGTCTGCATTTGGCATCATCAGAGGATTTTTCGATTTTGGCCTTAATGGCATTTGTGCGGATAGCTTGTTCTTGCGCAGCCAGGATTAGTGACTCTGTTTCTTTCTTTAATGTACCTGTTTTTAACCATAACCAAGTTTGTTCCCTGTCCACTTTATCTTTTATTTTTTCCAGAAATTGACCATGCAGTGCTTTGTTCTGCCAACTCTCCATTCTTGATTTTATCACATCTTTTCTGTATTCTTGTTTTGTCTGTTGGGCCTTCAGTAGATTTTTGTTCTTTACTTCGATTAATAGATGTTCTTGACTTTCTTTTAAATAATCAGCCAGTGCATGTTTTTCTTCTTCAACTGTTTGCTTCACTTGTAATAATCCTCTGCCACCTGATTTTCGGGGCAGATATAGTCTATCAGTATCACCACGTGGATGTAAACTGTAGTGCATTGTCATTAGTTTCCTGGTTTTTTCGGTCCAAAAGGTCCAAATCAGCTTGTGTCCAGTTAACTATGCCAGCTGTGTATCTTATAACTGGTATTGCCCAGGTATTTATGGCCTTGATTGTATTTCCACCATTCAATTTAGATTTCAAAATTTTCCTAACTCTGTTGGTGTACTCTCGTCTGACAATAGTTTTTACTTCTCCATGCTTGATGTTATCCAACTGCAGAATGCCTAAGTATTTGTAGGCTTCATTTTCTTTGCATTTAATTAGTTGGCCATTGGGCATTTCAATTCCCTCAGATGCAGTGATTTTGCCCCTTTTTATGGATACAGTGGCGCATTTTTCTATGCCAAACTGCATTGAAATATCGGTGCTGAATACTCGGACTGTATTTGTCAATGATTGGATTTCTATTTCTGACTTTCCATAGAGTTTCAAATCATCCATATATAGTAAATGCGAAATTTTTCAGCTTTTTTGGCTGTTTGGTAGCCTAATTTCATTTTTTTTAAGATTACTGATAGTGGGATCATTGCGATGATGAAGAGAAGAGGTGAAAGTGAATCACCCTGGAAAATTCCTCGCTTGATATTAACCATTCCGTAGCTCTCATTCCCTACTGCCAACTCAGTTCTCCATTGTTTCATTGCCTTTTCAGTAAAGGATGTAATATTTTTGCTAATGCCAGTTGTTTCTAAGCATTTTATGATCCAACTATGTGGCAGTGAGTCAAATGCCTTTTTGTAATCAATCCAGACCATATTCAAGTTCGTTTTTTCTGTTCTTACAATTTTCTAATATCATTTTATCAATTAGAAGCTGATCTTTTGTGCCCCTGCTCCTTCTTTTGTTGCCTTTTTGCTCTACTGGCAAGATGTTGTTTGTTTCCAAATAATCCATCATGTTATCTGCAATAATGCCTGTGAGTAATTTGAAGGTTGTTGGCAAGCATGTTATTGGTCTGTAGTTTTCAGGTGTTGTTCCTTTAGTTGGATCTTTCTGAATCAAGTATGTTTTTCCAGTTGTCAACCATTCATCAATTTGGCCCTTTTGTAAAATTTTATTCAGTTGCCTGGCCAATATTGCATGCAAACTGGTCAGATATTTGAGCCAGAAACCATGTAATTGGTCCTTTCCAGGTGATGTCCAATTCTTTACCTTTTTAACTCGATTTTTGACCATCTCAGTTGTTATTTCTAATACTTGCATTTGTTTGTTGCCAATGCTTTTCTCAAAGTCATGTATCCACTTTGCTTCCTTGTTGTAGTCCTTTGCATTTTCCCACAATTCTTTCCAGAATTCAACTGTGGCCTGTTTTTCTGGTTTTTCACTTTTGGTGTCACCATTTACATTAAGACTTTGATAAAAACGCCGTTGGTCTGATCGAAATTGCTGATTTTGTTTATATTGGATGATTCGTGCCTCATATCTTTCAATTTTTCTAGCTGTTGCTGTTATCTGCTGTTTTACAATTTCTACAGCTTCATTGATGTTTCTTGTATCCAATCTATATCTCCTGATTAGCCGATCTATGATTTTGTTGTTTTTAAGCCGTTGCTCATGCATGTTCTTTAAGTTACTAGCATCTGCCCTTAATTTTTTTATTTTTTGTTCTAAATGGATTTTCCACTTTGGCTTTGATGCTTTTTCTGTTGTATGACTAGGTACTTTAATTTTAATGCCTAGTTCATTAGTGACTATTACAGCTGCGCTGTACATTAACTGGTTTGTTTCCAAGATGGATCCTGGTTCAATTGTTGAAAACACTGCATTAACCATTTTCATGATAGGGGCCAAAATTTTCTTCGGCACAGTTTTTAGTGATGGTAAACGTTGCCTTTCCTCATTAAGCAGAAAATGCTCCATGATCTTATCCTTCAATTCTTTTTGTTTTTGAGTTAGTTCATCAGTTGGTTCAGTGATAACTGGTTCTAGTGGTGGTGATGTTATTTCCTCCCCGAGAGCTTCTTCTGGGAGTTCTACTATAATGTCTTTAGTTGTGTCTTGAATATCAGTTATTTCCGCTTGTGATATTGTTTTTTGGGTTTTGCAATTTGCCTGAATTTCCTCCTGTTCAACTTCACTAAACACTTTATTCCGTATAATAAATCGCCTTTGATCTGCTAGTCGTTGTTCACTAACATTTGAATCTGGATATTGTTGTTTCCATAATTCATACATTCGCTTTAAATAGCCTCTTTTTTCTGGCTCTGAGTTGTAGTAACAGGCCATTATGGCACGGTTTTCATCTGCACTATATTTTTGTCGTTTTGTTGGCTGGTCCACTTGTAGCCCACTTGTCGACGGATGTCCAGGGACCCCAACATCCGCCGCGGCCCTTGTTAACCCGCGCGACGACCGATGCGGTATGGAATTCTTATTTGTTTTTTTCACCATATTGTATGGGTTGGCGGGGGTTTTTTTACGGGACCAGATGCCAACCTGATCCCAACCTTCCTCCTTTCTCATCCGGGCTTGGGACCGGCAATGGCGGAGTTTTTTTATTTTTTTTTTATTATTATTATTATTATTATTATTATTATTATTATTATTATTATTATTATTAAATGAATTATTTCACAAATACAAGTATTCTCTGGTGGATAACATTGCATACTGGTAGCAGGGATTTACTGAATTTGATTACAACAATGGATTATAATCTTCAAACAGATGTATTTGTCATCTAGACAAGTTCAGAGTTTTTGTTTGATTGACCAGACTTTGCAATGGATTATGCATCTATGTCTGTGCTGAGACTGTCTTGCACTATCTTGCTTTCTTCATTTTTACTTGTGAGAAACTTGAAGAGAGAAAGTCAACGGGGAAGTCGGCAGGAAGTTGCAAGTTCAAGACCAGCAGGCAGGTCACTGACTGCTACCAGGTGGGAGAGGAAGCAAGGGATTGCTCTCTTTCTCCCCCTCTCCCTCCCTCCCTCTCCCCATCTCTCTCTTTGTCCCCCTATCTCCCTTTGTCCCCCTTCCCCCTCTGCTGAGGAACGATCGCCAGCCACGGCAGAGGCTTCCTTCAGGAGACCCTTCTTCCCCTCTCGTAACCCCATGACTGGCTGTGGTGGGGCCAGGCGCGCATGCACATGCAGGGAGACCTCCCTCAAGTAAGTGCCAAAGCGCAGCAAAGGTGCGTGCGGGGCAAGTGGCCACTCGCTTAAGGAGGGTCTTAACAGGATGCATTAAGGCTCCAGCCATAACCTTGCCATATCATCCCTCCCCCTTGCATGAGAGGAGAAGGAAGGGGAGGAGGAGGAGGAGGGTCGCCGGAGCTTTAGTGCAGGAGCGAAGTGGCCCTGTACCTCCCTTTGTGCCACATTCCAAAGGCAGCTTTGTGCTGGAGGTTGCACCCTCCATGCTCAGCTGAAGAACTGAAGGGCGGGGGGAACAATGCAATGCAATGGCTGGAGCGTTAGAGCAGGAGAGAAGCTGCTTCCTTTTGCATCCTGTTAAGACCCTCCTTAAGCGAACAGCTGGATGGGTGCTGCTCACCCATTCTCCTTTCTAACGTCCCCTCCTCCTGGATTCCATTCCAACCCCACCAGCCTTTGTGTTAGTGAGGCTGGCCTTGGTCCTGGCTGGGCCAGGCCAGTGTCTGGGTGGAGAGCAGTCTGCCCATCTCCCCAAGCGATCGAGCCATGCCCCGCACAAACAAGGGCCAGAAGAAGTTCCACAAAGTGAGGCACCATAGAATCAGCCCTGGCTGCTTCTCCATCCCTGCCATCACTCTTATCTTCTCAGGCCAGGTGAGAGGGAGGTCAATCAGTGATGGGACAGGGAGCTGCAGCAGAGGGCCCAAAGAGCCTCCAGAGCTATGGGTTGCTGACCGCCGGTATAAATATTCAGACCCTTTGCAACAACATTTGAAATTTAGCTCCAATTTCTCTTGATCATTGCTGACATGTTTCTACACCTTGATTGGACTATGGTAAATTAAATTGATTGGACATGATTTGGAAAGGCATACATCTTTCTATAGAAGGTCTCTTAGCTGACGATGCATACTGTAACAGAGCAAACGCCATGAGGTCATAGGAATTGTCTGCAGAGCTCAGGGGCAGGATTATTGCATGGCACAGATCTGGGGAAGGCTACCATAAAATTTCTGATGCACTGAAGGTTTCTAAAAACACAGTGGCCTTCATAATTCTCAAATGGAAGAAGCTTGGCACAACGAAAACACTTTCAAGAGATGGCTGCTCAGTCAAACTGAGCAATCAGAAGGGCCTTAGTAAGATAGGTGATCAAGAACCTGATGTTCACTCTGACTGAGCTTCAGCGATGCTGTGTAGAGATGGGACAGATCTCCAGAAGGACAGCCATCACTGCAGCCCTCCACCGATCTGCCGTTATAGCAGAGTGGCTACATGGAAGCTTCCCCTCAGTGCAAAACACATGAAAGTCTGCTTGGAGTTTGCAAAAAGGCACCTGAAGGACTCTCAGACTTTGAGGAACAAGATTCTCTGGTCTGATGAAACCAAGATTGAACTGTGTGGCCTCAATTCTAAACGTTATGTCTGGAGGAAACCAGGCACCACTCATCACCTGCCCAATATCATCCCAACAGTGAAGCATGGTGGTGACAGCCTTGTGTTGTGGGTGTGTTTTTTCAGCATCAGGGACTGGGAGACTGATCAGGGTTGAGAGAAAGCTAAATGGAGCAAAGGACAAGGATATCCTCAATGAAAACCTGTTCCACAGTGCTTAGGACCTCAGCCTGGGCTGAAATTTCATTTTCCAACATGACAACGATCCTAATAACACAGCCAAGACAACACAGGAGTGGCTTAGAGACAACTCTGTGAATGTCTTAGAGTGACCCAGACAGAGAGCTCTGACTTGAACCCTATTCAACATCTCTGGAGGGACATGAAAATGGCTGTCCACTGACAGTTGCCATCCAACCTGACTGAGCTTGTGAGGATTTGCAAGGAAGAATGGCAGAATTGCCAGGTGTGCAAAGCTTATTGGGTCATACCCAAAAAGACTGGAAGCTGTAATTGCTGCCAAAAGTGCTTCAACGAAGTATGGAGTGAAAGGTCTGAATGCTTATGCCAATGTGATAGTTCAGTTTTTTAAAATAAATAAATAAATTTACAGACATTTCTAAAATTGTTTTCATTTTGTCATACTAAGCATGGTGGGATTCACTTACCTTCCCTACTGGTTCGCAAATGTGAGCGTGAACATGTTCGCTCACTTCGCTCGCATGCTCCGCCTTCTATGTATGTACAGAAGGTCGCGCATTACGTCGGGGAGGGTGGTTGGAGTCTCCCACAGCCACCGCTACCAGTTCACTCGAACCGGAGAGAACTGGCTGAATACCACCATTGATACTAAGTGTAGATTAATGAGAAAAATGAATTTCAACAACTGTAGAATTAGTCAGTCTGCAGCATAACAAAATTGACAAAAGTGAAGAGGGTCTGAATGCTTTCTGAATGCGCTGTATTGTTATCTCTGGTAACCTTTAACGACTTTGCTGATCAGGATTAAATGACTTGGTTATAGATAAGAAATGAGATATAGGAAAATGAGATAATTTGTTGTATTTTAAAGAAAGGAGACAAGTTAATAAAATAGTTTACACTTGTAATAAAGTGGGAAGTCATTTTTGGTATATATTTCTTCGCCTTTATTCTTTACTTTCTTTTCTACTTTTCTTTCTGCGCTAGTTTACCTTTTTAATGGCAATTTTAATAAAATTACCATTAAAAAAAGGAAGTATAGAGTTGGCCTGCAATAATAGATAGACAAGTAGAAAAGGAGATTGTTTGCAAGTGACCCAAACAAATAAAACGTAGCCCACCTGAAATTGTAGAGATCAACTATGCTTTAATAAGTACCCTTCCTGTTTAAGCTATTTTTGTTTCCATTCAAAACATGTTTGCAGTGATTAAATCATCTTTGTATGAGGAAAGCTAACAGGTAGCTCATTGTAGTAAGGGGATAATTGTCTATGTGTGTGTATAAAAGAATCTTATCCCCTTGCTTGTCATCTGGATTGCCACCATCACTCTCCCAGAGGCATTCGCTTTAAAAATAATATCCTGGGTCTGGAAGTTGGGGCTGCTCAAAGCCTCTGTTCATTCATCATTTGTTACCAGCTATTGACCAGAGTGGTTGGCTTTGGATTATTATGTGAGCTGGGAGATAAGATTTGTTCAGGCACATGCTGGCTGCATTAGGCAGCCCAGGAGGCCCCAGATCACGAGGAAACCACGTTTCCTGCAGCGGTGGCCTGATTAGTTTTTGAGCCACTCTGAGGGAAGAGGCTGTTTTCATGACATCACAGCTCCCTCTGGCGGATGATGGGGGAGGCAGATAAGGAAAGCCCGGAAACCATAACGCAGCATCAGGAACTCACTGGGAAGGGCAGGAAGCAGACATATGTAAATGTTCTTCAAGATCTCTCATTTAATGGACAAACCATAAACTTTTCATGTTGCTAACATTCACCTCACATTTAATGCGTGTCTGACCCGTCTTTTAAGACTGCGTCTTTCCCATTTGATAGGTGAGATACAATCCTATCAGTATTGCAAAGTTCACTGTGGCACAGGTTAAACACATATTAAACATATCTCAGAATGAATCAGTAGATATATGTATTATGTATATAACACGCATCGGAAATAGCCGATATATGCTGTTCTATTAACAGCCAAACTGAAACCAACCCAACCGGAGATCTAACCCCACCACTAAGAAACCCTATCTCAATATTCCCCTGCTAACAGACTGGCTTGAAAAAGAAGAGTTATCAAAATACAGTAAACATATTTTAGAAACTACAGACAATGTATAAGTCAGAGGTGTATGAGCTCTTGGGCTATATGCAATGCCCTAACATCTCAGAGACCTCCAAAAGCCATTATCAAATAGAATGCTTAATGTGACAGAAAGAAGGCATGATTAAATTCAGGATTATAGGGTAAAGATAGACATGGCAATTGTAGAATATGGACTAGGCCAGAGGTAGGTTTCTACCAGTTAAGCCCGGTTTGGCCAAACTGGTAGTAACTTGGTGGCGTGGGTTGCTGGAACTGGCAGCGCACCAGGCCTGTCACGCTCCAGAACCAGTTCTCCCGGTGGCTCCATAGGTGCAGCCATCTTGTTTTTTACTTCTGCAGATGCGCACAGCAATTTTAGTTGTACTGTGGCGCATCCCTGAACGAACCTGCAGTAGTCTCTGCCGGAACCTATCCCTGGACCAGGGGTGTCAAAATCAATTTTATTGAGGGCCACATCAGGGTTGTGTTTGACCTCAGAGGGCCAGTGGTGGTGGAGGGCCGGAAGTGGGCATGGACATAGTGGGAGTGGCAATGGTGAGCATTTGATACAGGTTCAAGATGCATTTTCCCCCCTTTTCTTCTTTCTTTCTACAGTTCTGTTACTATAACCATTTTCCTATCTCTTCTACCAGATATTACTGGCAAACATTTATTACTTGTTCTTCATACGCCACTAAAAAAATTTATTTCTAAATTTATACCCCATTGTTTAATAGTAAATTGCTTTCCCAGGCAGAAAAGCTATTTATACTATTGTAGTTTTATTATTCAAATAATAATAAAAATACAATAGCATGAATAACATAATACAAGATCTAACAGCAGAGGTAAATTTTCAGAAATGATGGTCAATTATAGATTGAGGATTGTAGATGAAATGGACCTACAACATGTACAATCTGGCATTAAACTGTAGTATTAACGTAGAATCTTGTTTGTTTTCTATCCAGATCAGGCACTTACTTGAGGCTATATAATGTAATCAGATGAGATAGGAACTAGGTATGGATGGAATGGACATGAGAGTGAAAAATATGAATTCTGATATCCTTATATCTTGGCACCAAAATTTTCTCTTGTCTTCATTTCTTTGCCTTGACAATTAAGAGCTTTGCTCTTTCTAGTCTCTTTCATTGAAAGGGGGGGGGGTGCTGCCTCAGACAAAAGTTTTAAACTGCTTTTACTTTTCTTTGTGGAAAGAGGGGGGGTCGCAGGGGAGCTGCCTCAGATAAAACTGTTTGTTCTTTTATTCTGGTCTGCAATGGGTGTGTGTGCACATTAACAGCAAGAAAAAAATTAGCACCTTAAAACCACTAGCCAGGATATTAGGAACAAGAATAGCTCGCTTATAAGAAAAACCCCAAAACCCACATAGCTGGCACACTTTGTAAGATACCTGTAACCTGGGGTGAAAAACAGGTGATGCAACATTTAGCTATTTAACATAACTAGCATAAGGGTTTAGGGGGGCTGAAATCCAAATAACCAATCAATATTATGCATGTTATGCATGCATTATTAGGGGAAGGGCAAAGGGTTGAATGCAACCACCCCTTGACTATGGAAACTGCTGTAAGAGCCTAATCTTGACCCTTGGTTGGCTTTTCCAACCGGGGTCCTTATATCTTGGTACCAAAATAAAAGTATATACCATCCCAGTGAAATGGTTGTCCGGTCTATTTTTGAAAACCTCCAGTGACTGAGCATCCACAACACCAGGAGGCAAGTTTTAATTAAACCTTTTAATTAATGTTAAATGTAAATTGAATCAATTTTACCTATTATTCTGTCCCTTCTCATTAGTTTTCGGACTGCAGCTTTTAGCATGTTACTCAAAGGCCTTCCTTTGGAAAAGAGTATTGACAGTTGATTCATAACATCCATATGGTAAATAGCAGAAGATATCAAAAGCATAAAAAGCAGTGGATGAGTAAATGAACTGGAGGAAAGAATGAGGATAAATGACTTAACCTTTATGTACATTATGATTTACATTTTCATTGACTTGCTTGTTTCCTTTGCTATTTGCTTAGGACAGGGATCTGCAACCTTAAACACTCAAAGAGCCATTTCGATCCATTTCTCACAAGAAAACACTGAATGGCAGAATGGCAGAAGGGTATCAACAAATTTGTGTGGGCAGGAAAGAAGCCGAGGGTAAAGATGAAAATAATGCAAGATGTACGTGAGAGAGGAGGATTGAAACTACCTAATTTAAAAATATATTATGATGCAGTGGTATTATCTGTAATTAGTGATTGGATTCACTTAACCAATGATAGAATATTGAACATTGAGGGACACGATATGGTATTTGGTTGGCATGCTTACCTGTTATTCAACAAAAAACTGGATAAGAACTTTAAAAGTCATATTTTAAGAAATGCTTTATTGCGGGTCTGGAAGAAATATCAATATAAATTAAATGACAAGATACCCATGTGGGCAATTCCTAGACACGCAATTGAAAATATGAATACAGCACAAAAACAGGACAGAATTACCTACAGACAGCTTCTTACCTCGGAAAGGGGGGTATTACAATTAAAATCTTTAGAGGTATTAAAAGAGGAGAAGGTAGTTCAAACATGGTTCCAGTATGGGCAACTACAGGCTAGGTGGAAAATAGAACAAAAAATTGGTTTTATTCAAGTTGAGGATAATTTGTTTAAACAAATAAGAGATCAAAGCTTAATGCATATAAAGAGGATATATAATGTATTGATACAGATGGATTCGGAAACAGAATTAGTTAAAGATTGTATGATAAAATGGGCTCAAAATATTGAGGAACCAATAATGTTGGATACATGGGAAAGAATCTGGGTAAGAAATGTGAAATTTACACAAGCTCAAAATCTGAGAGAAAATTTTTACAAGATGTTCTATAGATGGCATTTAGATCCTAAAAAGTTGGCTTCTATGTATCCGAATGTACAGCCTAAATGTTGGAGATGTGGTTCTCTCGATGCTACATATTATCATATATGGTGGACCTGCCAAAAGGTTAAAGCATTTTGGATAAAAATATGGTGGGTCATGCAAAATGTTTTTAAAAGAAGGATAAAGTTTAGTCCTCAGTTATTTTTACTAGGTATATGTACTGACTTTACAGTGGTAGAGACCAATTTGACTCTGCACCTGATAACTGCAGCAAGACTGTTGGTGGCGCAATATTGGAAGAAGGAAGACTTGCCTACAATTCAAGAATGGACATTGAAAGTAACAAACTTAGCTGAAATGGCTAAAATATCGGCATATCTCAAAGATCATTCAAATGAGAGATATAAACGAGACTGGAAAAAATGGATTGACTATATACAAAATAAATACGGGACTAAGAAATTCCAGTTAGCCTATGCTTAAGATCAGAAATGATTTAAATTGTTTAAAGTTAGTTCAGTAAGAAGAAGCTAAGGTCAATCTAGAATGTCATTAATTTCTTTATTTCTTTTTTCTCAATAGATTTTAGACTGTGTTAGTTAAAATTCTATACCGTGTACGGGTTCTGGGAAGTCGGGGGGGGGAAGGAGGAGGGGGGGCGGGGGGGTGGAGGGAGGGAGGGGTACACACAAAAAAAAAAATTGTACTTCAATGTTTTAATGATTGACAAATGATGACATATTTGTGTTTTTTTTTTAAAGAAAAAATAAAAAGTTCTGTTATAGAAAGTTAAAAAAAAAAAAAAAAGAAAACACTGGGAGCCACAAAACCTGAGTGGGTGTTGTCAACTTGATGTGACTCACTCCCACCCAGTCACATGACACCTCCTGGCTAGCCATGCCTACCCAACCGGTTATTAGGCAGAGAACTGGTTGTTTAAAAACCCTTTTGACATCTCCATTTCTCTCTTCAGGGGTGGTATTTAGCAGGTTCTGACCAATTCTGGAGAAATGGTAGCAGAAATTTTGAGTAGTTCGGAGAACAGGTAAATACAACCTCTGACTGGCCCTGCCCCATCTATTCTCTGCCTCCCGAGTCCCAGCTGATCGGCAAGAAATGGGGATTTTGTAGTAACCTTGCCCTGGAGTGTGGAAGGAATGGAGATTTTTCAGTATTCTTCCCCTGCCACGCCCACCATGCCACACCCACCAAGCCACACCATGCCCACCAAGCCACGCCCACATAACCAGTAGTAATTTTTTTAATCCCCCCCTCTCTCTTTCTCTGTGTGCCCTTCTCCATCTCCCTCCCTCTCCCTCTCCCCCCTCTCTCTGTATCTCTTTGAGTTTCAACATGGAAAAAAGAGAAATACAAATCATTTTATATAAATGAAACATACATTTTCCTCTAAATACATTGGTCTGAGGAACTGAATACAAGACCGGCCATGTAGATTATATTTCTGTAAATTGTAACAGATTAATATTATAAGATGATGAAAGAACTCTGTGGGTCAGCAAAATGTGATATTTTAATGGTAATTATTATTTATTATTTATTATTTATAATTAATAATTACAAATTGTGGTAGCTGTTTTAGTCTTCTGCTAAAATGAAATATAGCACTTGAAAAAAATGCATTTAGTAACCATGGAAAAATTAAATCATTGTAATTAATTTCAGAATCATAGTTTTGTATGTAAATACTAATTAAAAATTAGATTGCAGGCAGCTAAAGATAACTCTAAAAGGTATCTGGGAGTCCAGTAATTTCCTTAAAACAAAGCTGAACTTTTTGTTAAACCTAGAACAGAGATGCCATCTGGTGGCCATAAGGAGAAGAGTTTTAAATGATTAGAAATGCAGAAAACATTTTGCACTTAGCTCAAATAACCAGAAGTGAAGCCAGTGTGGAAAGAGACTTCATTATATTTTGGATAGATGTATAAACGAAATTCTGGAAAAAAGTGTTCATTTAGAGACAGGCAGATGCACATTTTCTTACTGGCTGGATAGTACTTTATGTTTTGTTCATTGCGAAGAAAGAAAACACCCATAGCTGTGTCAGAAGAATGGTAAAACACAATAGCGCTTTCATTTGAGGACGGAGAATGAAATCCCAGAAGCAAATGGCAAGAATTTCACGCTTACTCTTATTCAATTTCAATTGCTTACTCTGCAGCTTCATGGAAATGTTGGAGCACTAGCCAAGCAGCCAACCAAAATCAGTAGACTCATGCAAGCTCCATGGTATTATCATGGGAACAAAAGGATAGTGTGCCATAGGTTTTACATGCCATAGCTTCAGTGGTGGTTCGACCTGGTTCGGATGAACTGATAGTGGTTTGGCAGCCTGGGTTGCTGGAACCGGCAGTTACCCAGGCCTGTCACGGCCACTAACTGATTCCCCGAGCGGAGGCAGCACCATCTTGTTTTTCAGTTCTGCACATGCACAGAACAATTTTAATTGCACTGCGCATGTGCACACATGAAGCACACATACAAGTGAATTGGCAGTAGTGCCTGCCGGAACCCATCCCTACACAGCTTCAAGTCGCTAGAGTTGAGTATGGCTTATATTAGGTGAATTTAGGTTAGTTATTACCTTTTAGACAAGTTATCTCACAAGAGTTTTGTTATGAGATACCCCTATGCACAGAGCACTAATACACACACACACACACACACACACACACACACACACACACACATATGCTGGTCTTGTTGTATTCGGGTCTTTTCCCATGTAAGATTGAGATTGTCTTGGCAATGTTTTGGCGAGGTCTCACTCGCCATCTTCAGACTGGTGTTTTCGGCTTAAAGCGTGGTCAGAAAAAAAGAAAAAAGAAAAAACCTCCTCCCTTTTCCAGCACCTTAAAGCAACAGGACATGAAATTGATTTTGAATGAACCAAATTAATCTCCAAAACAGAACACTTCAACAAGAGAATAATTATGAAAGCTATCAAAATAGAGAAAAACCCCGACAACATGAATAAAAGTGATGATACCTTCCGCCTACCAGACATCTGGAAACCAACCCTAGTCAACAAACAAACCCCCACCACCACCCAGGTCGTTACAACACAAAAGAACAACAGACACACAGCCAGCACCTCAGCCACACAGGATGATACGAAACAGCCAAACAATTTACAAACATCAACTCCATCTACCAATCAGGATGCAACTACACAGCCAATCAACCCACTTATAGCAACAAAACCAGCACTCCACACCATAGGTATACCTGGTGCCTTGTCAAAAACATTCGAATCTCACCATGCTCAAGGTTGACTCAGCCTTCCATCCTTCCAAGGTGGATAAAATGAGGACCCAGACTGTTGGGGGCAATATGCTGACTCTGTAAACTGCTTAGAGAAAGCACTGTGAAGGGGTATATAAGTCTAAGTGCTATTGCTATCGCTAAAAGATAAATCCATGTTAGATAATTTGTGCCATCAGTTCTGATAACACCTTCAATGAGAGATCTCTTTTCTAATTTACTATGGTTGTGGTTGATGTTTTAATAGTCAAGTCACTTCACGGTGAGATGGGTGGCAAACAATAAATAAATAAGTTAATAAATAAATATTTGTCAACTTTCTTGAAAAGTTTTCCTTTAGAGAAAGAAAATCATTTAAAGAAGCTTAAAAATATCCATAGGTACGGTGAGTTTAAATTTTTTTTTTTCAAATAGCCTACCCATGTATCCTATGCAAATCCACAGTGAACCAATGGCAAAAATATGGAAGTTCTTGTCTCACAATTGCCACAAAGTGCATAATAGCAGCATTTATGTGATAATGATAGAGTCAGATATGAAATTGTCACTTATATGATTTACATTCATTGTTATGGTTACTGTTTCAAAAACA
This sequence comes from Thamnophis elegans, assembly GCF_009769535.1. Lineage (NCBI taxonomy): Eukaryota > Metazoa > Chordata > Lepidosauria > Squamata > Natricidae > Thamnophis > Thamnophis elegans. Next base: position 125,646,127 of record NC_045542.1, on the reverse strand, counting down.
GGGTAATTTGCTTCTTTTTAAAAGAGGAAAAAATTCAGTGTGGGGAGAATATTCAAGTTTGTATAAATAGTAAGCTACAAAGCTTTGTTAAAAAGCAGTTAACAATGAAGCATCTTACAGTTAAAATAGTTTTGGCCTAACCTGAGATTTCTAGCATAATTTGTGAACATAATTTATTAACAACTTTCAGCATAATTTATTCTGCAATTTTATATGACACTGACAAAATAATAAAAATGTAAGGTCCTGATCAAAATTTCTCTGTCATTTTAATGTTCAGACTCAAATATTTTGTAAAGCAGAATAATACTTGTTTGCATCCCAAGAATTAATCTCATCATTTATTTTGGAAAAGTAATTTCAAATAGAAATGCTAACTCGAGACTAAGTTCCAGTGAATCTAGTAAACTTTGTTTCTGAACAGATTTGTATAAACTTGTACTAAATCACTAGTGATGTTTATTTGTATCCATGCCCCACTTTGACTACTGACTCATAAATATTCATACAATTGCATTTTAATGTTGTTGTTTTTTTAAAAAAAACTGCTGGATAATTCTTTTTCAACTGTTGGGGAATATGTTCAAAAATGATGCTTTGGGCATTGCTAGAAACTTAAAACAGCTTGGATCTGCAACTATAGACAACATTTATCCCGAAATTCACTCATGCATATTTATAAGTCTAAATCAAACTTTGGCTAACTTTAAGTAAAAGACAAGCAAACTCACTGCTAAAGTTTAATCTAGGGAAGTGTTTTTTTTCAAACTAGACAACTTTAAGATGTGTGGACTTCAAGTCCCAGAATCCCCCAGGCAGCATATCTTGGCTCAGAGATGAGAAAGTATTCTGAAATGTTGACATATGGATGCAGAATTCTGAGAGTTAAAGTCTGAACAATTCAAAATCTGAAAAACATTGATCTACAAGATGTCACCAGGGTTTTTGTTTTGTTGTTTGATATGTGCATTCCAGAGGTGATATTCAGTAGGTTCTGACCAGTTCTGGAGAACCATTAGCGGAAATTTTGAGTAGTCCGGAGAACTGGTAAATACCACCTTTGACTGGCCCAGCCCCCATCTATTTTCTGCCTCTGAGTCCCAGCTGATCGGGAAGGAATGGGGATTTTGCAGTATCCTTCTCTGGAATGGGGAGGCAATGGGGATTTTATAGTATCCTTCCCCTGCCATGCCCACCAAACCACGCCCACAGAACCGGTAGTAAAAAAAATTGAATCCCACCACTGGTGCATTTGCCTAAGCTGCTACTCTACATAAAAATGGGCATTCTTTGACTTCTGAGAGACTTTTTGGGGCTTTTGCAATTCATTCAAACTGACATTGCTTAAAACTATTGGCTTTAATATCATTAAATGCAAAGTCACAGGAAAGACAGAAAACTCCTGATCCTCATTTATCTCATCCCCAAAATTAAAGAATGCCTACATCTTCTGTGACTTAATATACACATTGTACTACAATTTAAATAATGAGCTTGAATGGTTACGTTTTTTCTTGTTTATTTGTATTATTTATTTTTAGAAATAAGTCAATGTGGCAAACATATCCAGAGCAGCTTCCTCCTATTTGCCTGACAACAACCACCCTGTGAGGGGAGTTGGGCTGAGATAGAGCAGCTGCCCCAAAATCATCCAGCCAGCTAAGGCGGGATTTGAACTCACAGGTTCCTGCTTTCTAGCCTGGTGCTTTAACATCTAGACCAGGGATGTCAAACTCAAGGCCTAGGTCCGGATCTGGTCCATGGGGTGCTTAGATCTAGCCCACAGAGCCACCCTGGAAACAGCGAAGGACCGGCCCACAATACATCTGCCAGCGAAAACAGAGCTCGCAAGGACCACACATGGGCCTCCTTAGCTCTGTTTTGCTGGCAAAAGGTTGCAGGAGGCTGTTGCAGCCGAAAACTGAGCTCAGGAGCCTGTTTTCACTGGCAGAGTGCTCAGGGCATCACAGGCGCTCCTGACACGAGTCGAGCTGGCCATGCCCACTTTGGCCCCACCCACCCCAGTCCCCGAAATCAAACACAACTCAATGAAACAGAGTTTGACACCTGGGGCCTAGACCAAACTGGCTCTCATGCATCATAGGAAGAAAGAGGCCATGTTTTATAAGTAATGCTAGATTTGCACAAAGGTAGATCTGCTTCCTGGTAGTTAAATAATATGTAAAACTACAGAAAAGGAAAATGAAATAGTTTCCTTTATACGGTGGCGGAATCGTGGAACTTCTAGAGTGAGGGGTTGTCAGAAATTAATAGCTTCACTCCTCTAACATAAGAGCCCAGAGAAGGTGTAGGTAGGTAGACCTTAATTACCCACTGCTTCATTTAGTGACTGTGGAAAAAAATAGTGAAAAAACAAGCTTTGCCACCAGTCTTTACATTTATGAGTGTCATGTGATCATCACTGGGCCACTTGGCAACTAGTGCACATTTATAATTGTTACGTCTTCCGACGGTCATGTGATTGTCATATGTGTGCTTCCCAACTAGCTTGCAGCAAGCAGAGTTAATGGAGAACACAGAAGTGAAATTGCAAGTTGCAATCCCATGATGTCTCACCGAATGACCACGGTGATTTACCTAATGACTGTGACATTGCAAGCCCATCAAAGTCATCTTTTCTTCTTAGCCACCATACCTCTTAGTGATGAAGTTGCCAATCCCAATTGGGTCACAAAGCAAGGACTATCTAAATATCACTCATAGATTCATCAAAATTAAAATAATCACATGCTGCAGATCAATATGTGATTCTTGAATGTTAAATTTTGACACATCTTCCTCTCTGAATGGTTGCAAATTGCATAGAAAACTATCATCCTAATAATAGGACAAAACAAATACTTTAAAAAGTATTTGTACTCGTATTCTCCAAAAACGTAAGTGTAATAGTAATGGATCAGTCCCTCCTAGTTCTGCAGAATTAGACTCGAGTGTTTCAAGTCATTACTCTGGAGATGGCGTCATCACTGCCAACCCGAACAGATTTGCCTAGGAAAAAAGTCGAGTTCCATGGACAGTCCTTGTAGGATCTTCATAGCAACATCACAGTAGAATAGAATAGAACGGAGTGAAAACTTTTTTGTCACTTTAAATATACACTAATCAGCATACATTAAAATGAAATTTTGTTGCATTCAGCTCTCAAAAGATAACCATTATGCATATACCCACATATCTGTGACACAGAGAAACATCACAGTCTAGTTAGAGTGTATACATACGCATGGCAAAAAAAAAAAAAAAGATGACTCCGGATTATTTATAACATAGATGACATAAGGAACAAAGCTGTTCCAGAATCTACGGTAGTTGTCTTTCGATAGATCACGGGTGTCAAACTTGCCATGTCACGTTGCTATCACGTGACTTATTGTAGGAAGTTAAAACCACCCTTCTCCTAGAAAAATGAAATATCCTGGGAAATATTGAAAAGACAGAATATTATATTTCCTTGGATAAGAATTGGAGAAACATGTTTTTAGGCAGGAAACAGACTCACTCTTAATGGCTCCCATCTTTGTCAACGGGCCATTAAAATGCCTGAGTCAGTCTATTCTACATAACAAAGATTCCCTTTCAGCTCCAGTGTGATGGGATTACTGCATGATAGCATTAGCCCTTTACACATCTCACCACAGGCTACCTGGGAAGAAGCAATGCTGTCTTGAACTCATGCCCCTGCATGGCTCCATGTGAGTCTGACAACCAAGCAGAATACAAGCTCAGGTTCAAAGGCCAGAGGGGGCATAAAATCAGGGACTTTCAGCATCTCGCACTCTCTTTTCTTCTTCACCCAACATGTGGAAGCATGTGATCCCTCTTTTCTGTTCATGAGCTCAAGCCATGTCCACCATTAAACCATCTTTCCAAGCAGCCTCCATGTTTCCAGTGTCTTTTTCCTCACTTGGAACTGAACCCAGAAGGACATTTCTTCCAACAGTATCATGACATTATTTCCCTTCACAGAGCTGGGGCAGTCGTGGCATGTGCATGATGCATTGGGCCCGTGGGCCGCCAGTTTGACACCTCTGCTATAGATACTACGAAACCTCCTCCCAGAGAGTAGCAATAGAAACAAACTTAGAGCTCTAAACACATAGAGCTTGTAAGCAGTATCCTGAATAACGGGAAGCAAGCGTCTTATAATCTTCTCAATTGTCCTCTGCAACTCAGTAATTATGCAACTATCTTCTTCTAGTCCAGGATGGCTCTTTTTTATTTATTTATTTCCTAATCTAGGCTATAGTTTGGGGCACACTTCCTGATGGTTTCAATCTAAATAAAAAACACTTCCAACCTTGCTTAGCTTTTTGAGATCGGCCAAGTTCAGTTAGATGCTTTCATTTAATGGCCGTGAGCATCTAGGACAAAACTCACTGGAATCAGCGACACCTCTTTCTTTCTTTCTTTCTTTCTTTCTTTCTTTCTTTCTTTCTTTCTTTCTTTCTTCTTTTTTCTTTCTTTCTTTCTTTCTTATAATAGTTATTTTACAATTGGATTATCATGTGAAGGGGATGCATTCTTAATTTAAATTTAATTGATATTGAGGTGTATAGTCTAACTTATTACTGGATTTTCAGTGCCAATACTAAGAGTAAATATAATCTGCAATAAAACGTATATGAACATTTTTTCTAGATTCCAGACTGTCACTTATGGCCAATTTTAGAAAGTTTTTCTATCCAAGTCTCAAACCTGCTTTAAGTTGACTGCAACTGCAGTTGACTTCATAGGTGCTTATGTAAGCAGAAAAACAAGCTATAAATTGAATATTTTCCTTGGCCACAAAAGAGGCATACTTTTCAAATGCTCGCTTTGGGGACTTTTTCAACTTTCTAATCTATTCCATTCAAGCACTACCCAAACAGGCACAGCTTCCTAGGTCAGAGAAGGCAAGCCAGATGCTGCTATCTAGATTTTGCTATCTAGATGCTCCTATTTTCTTATTTAGACAAGGAAAACAACAGAAAGTAGTTTTATAGTTAGGTTTATGGTTATGTTAAAAGCAATTAAAGCCCAGTGACAGAATACTAAATGGGATTGGAATGAAAGTCACAGTGACTGAACACATGAAGTCCTGCCTTATCATTTATCAAACATGTTAATATTGGCCATGTTTACTTGGAAAAAAGACATTCACTCTTCAGTAGCGCATTTCTTTTCATATGTATATTCTATTTACTCAGTCATGGCCCTTTGACCTAGCGTCCAAAGCATGGAGGGAAGGCTATTTCCACCACTACTTGCAAATGACGCCACCTGAACGATTTAGATCTCAGACAATTAATGTAAGAATTGTTTTTTTTTACAATTACAATTGTACATGTATTTACAATTTTTATAAATTTTATTTCCTATGTTTATTATATTTTTTATAAATTTTATTTATACAATGCAAATGTTATTACATTGCAATTGTAATCTGCACCTCTATAATTGTCTGGTTTGGCTCTGCAACCAAACAAGACAGACACAGACTTCAATGGATAATTAGAACTGCAGAAAAACAATTGCTGCCAACCTACCTTCCATTGAGGACCTCTATGCTGCATGAGTCAAAAAGAGGGCTGTGAAAATATCTACAGACTCCTCAAATCCTGGACATAAATAGTTTCAACTTCTACCCTCAAAACGACGCTATAGGGCACTGCACACCAGAACAACTAAACACAAGGGCAGTTTTTTCACTTTGCTAAACAACTAATTCCCACAACACTGTCAAATTATTTACTAAGACTGTATTACTATTATTCTTCTCACTCTTACTATTATCTATCTCCCCCCATTTATGACTATAACCATGTTGCTTGTATTTTTACAATTTATATTATTCTGTTTGTTTTCTAGTATGATTTAATTACTTATTAGTAACCTATGACTATCACTAAAGAGAACTATCATCTTATGATTCTTGATGAATGTATTTTTTTACTTTTTTTACTTTTATCTACACTGAGAGCATGTGCACCAAAGACAAATTCCTTGTGGGTCCTATCACACTTGGCCAATTAAGAATTCTATTCTATTCTAAAGGATGTGATCTCTTTTAAAGGATGATCCCCAGATCATTTTGCTTTTGTGCTATTTATTTACAGGAATATATAATATGGTACAAAAAGACTCAAGAATGGTTTACCCTTTGACAAAACAGATTAAAAACAAGTAAGTAGATGTAATCAGTATAATGAAACCCACAGAAATCAAATTGTCATCAAGTGCATTGCCCACAAAGCTCACAGGAATGGAGGGGGCAGGACAGATGGGCCTTTTCAAGAGGCATAGCATTCCACAGTATGGGGGGTTGCCATCAAGAAAGTATGTTCCCACCATGCATGGGAGACACTATCAGTAACTCTTCTCATGAAAGATGCGCAGGACAAGTTACTATGAGGTCCTTGATGTTCTCTGAGCTTGGTTGGGGTTGTTTTTGTAGATGTTTCATTAGCAAACTAGATGACATCACCAGCACACTGATGATGTTACCTTGTTGGGTCTGAAATGTTTACAAGAAAACAAGTTCAGAGAATACCAAGGACTCTACAGTTCAACCTTGAGCTACAAATATTCTCTCTTTTTTTTTTTCAGGACAAGCCACATGTAGTGAGAAAGACCATCCAGATCTTTGTACAGGTTTATAAGTTGCAACCACCATCTTGAATTGGGTCCAGAAGCCTATTGGCTATTGAATCTTATTGTCTTTTTGTATCACCTGCATTGTCAAGTTGTTTTCAAAGACAGCCTAAGCACAAAACAAAGAGGGCATGAGTCACAGTTTTAAATGCTTCCCAGTCCAGAAAGGCTCATTGGAAGCTGTGGAGGACCCTGGACAGCGTTCCAACTCCGAGCAGGGCGCAGAGAGGCTGGTTGGCCACGAGGAGGCGCCTGAGGCCTGGAGCAGCGGTGAGAGCCAAAGGGAGCGTGCTCCTGAAGTCAAGCCTTGAAGCAGTGGGGAGGAAACAAGGGAGTGTGATCCTGACGTCATGCATTGGAGCAGTGGGGAGGAGACAAGGGAGTTGGTCCTGGATGCCCCGCAACGGAGGGCTAATGGGTGTAAAGAACAGTTACGCAGTTACAGGAGATAATTGAACTCAGCTGGTGGTAATTAGGCTCCTCTCAAGACTATAAAAGGAATGGCTTTCCACAAGCTCGTCGCAGGAATCAACATATTTACTAGAGCTGGAGAAGCTATCATGACTATCTTGGCAGGCTGAATTGCTGCCAAGGTCAGTCTGTGCTGGATTGATGCCAAGGTCTGGTCTGTGCTGGATTGCTGCCAAGGTCCTATCTCTCTGTTAATAAATCCTTGAAATATCTTTGTCTTGGCGTGCTTTGGTGTATGAAGAGGGGAGGTCAGAACAGAAAGCTATGTGGTCAAGACTTTCCACTTGATGATCCAAAGGAGATCTCAATCCAAGAAGACACAGAAGTCCAAGAAGTCACAGATGTCCTTCCCTCTTCTCCAAAACTAATCTAGTGACTGGGATTGAGTCAGTTAGCTCAGTTAAAACAGTTAACTGTTAAAACATTGAATATGAGCATGTTTGGATCCATCAGTCCTGTTTAATTCCTCTTGATTGGGAAATATTCAGATCTATTTTGTTTAGGATCTCTTTAGCTGAAACTCCATCAGTATGTCCATAATCTTCTCCCACAATAGATTTGGGACTGGGCAGAAGTTGTCTAACACAGTTTATGAAGACTCTCCCCTTTCATAATAGGCAGTACTTCTTAAGAAAGCTTTAACCACCTCTGAAATCTGTCCACACACCTTTAAAGACAATAGACGGACTAATAGCTCCAGCCTATAGATGGTATAACTCATGTCACAGATAAACCTATCTGGTTCCTCAATTGCTACAAGATCAAAAGAGTGTTACTTTGAGTCACAAGGCATTATTTGATCTAGATTTCCCCATCTAACTCTGAGCAAATATGTTCTGCAAAGGATTGTGGAGATATGTCACAGTGGCCCAAAGGGCAATCTTTATCCCGCCTTTCCCCAAAATAGCACGGATAACTCCCATAAAGGTTGCTGGAAACCAGTCTGCAGTTGCAGTAAGGATGTAATAGAAGGAATGATTTGCTGCTCCTATTCCCAAAGTATAGTCCTGTGGTCATATTCACTTGATTTGTTTTTTGCCATTATATTGCTTAATGTTTCAAGGAACCCCTGGTATCTGGACCAAAAAGCAGCAGCTTGGGAGCAATCTCATCTAACTCCCTAGTTACATAGAGTACAGTGGGACACATTTTTTGATTCTCTGGGAAAAAATTCTAAGCACCTTCAGAAAACTCTCTGGATTCAGCTGGTTTCTTACTCCAACTGTTTTGTCTATCATTCCTGCAGTTTGTGTGAGACAACAATATGGATGCATACAGAGTAATCTGATCATTGCAAAAGACTGACAACTTGTTCCCCATTTCCTGACCACACCACCGTTTTAAAGTAAACACCATGTCTCAGATGCAATCTTGTTACATGTGAGACATGGTGGTGTTACAACCTCAAACCCCCACAGCTTCAACCTAAAACTGTCTACTATGCACCTCACCCCATTCCTAAGAGGTCCATAAAGGGGGTGTGAATAAGTGCACCAGCATACCTACCATCCCTGTCCTACTCCCCCCCCCCCCGCCTTTATTTGTACTCATTTTCTTGGTTCATGCCCATGTTTATACTTATACCCAGGGCCGGATTTTCCTATAGGCTAACTAGGCTTCAGCCTAGGGCCTCAAGATCAAGAGGGGCCTAAATTCAAATTGTTAGCAAAATTAAAATTACACTATTCTAAAAACAGTGAACACTAAAACACTGAACCGAAAATAAGGAGAAATTCTACGCATATGACTAATAAACAAACATAAAAATGTATTGGTTAAGATCGTTCCAGCGCCGCGGCAGTTGGGGAGCCCGCCCATGTTCCTGGCACCGGCTGTCGGGCGAGAGGCGCGGCCGCTCCCAGTAGCCGCCCCGTCGACGCGGAGCCCACCAGCGGCCAGGCAGGTGAGGGTGAGGGGGCCGAGCCGGGTAGCTGAGCACAGCAGGGGAGGCGGCTGGCCTCGCTGCCTTTGCCGCAGAGCAGAGCCGCCCTCCGTCGGGAGGCCAGCTATATATATTGATATATATTGATATATATCACAGTAATGATGTATTTTATTGTCTCTCATGTAATTTACAAACTTAAAAATGGGAGGTGAAAGGGCCTCGTAAGTGGAATAGCCTAGGGCCTGTTTTCATCTAAATCCGGCCCTGCTTATACCTGTCATCTTTTACATGTTTGACAAACAAAATAAATAAAATAAATACAAAATCTCTAGTCTGCAAAAGATCACAGAATGCTTGGAGAAAACCAGTGGCTTTTTCAGTATGTATCCTAAATTAAACAACAACAAAAATCACCCTGAAGGCAGAATGTATCATGTTCTATATCAAGAACATCAAATGTGTTCCTGAGATGGAAACAGTACAATCAAACAAAATAGTCAATTAACACTGCAACCTCATAGTTGGAAACTGGGGGACCATGAGTTTTAATCCTGCTGTAAGCACAAAGCAAGCTGGATGGCTTTGGCCAGTCATTTTCTCTCAGGCCTAGGAATTAAATCCAATTTACTGGCTTCATGTTCTGAGCCATACAGGACCACCAGCTTTATGAAGTCAAGATGCACTAGTGAGGGAATGAAGAAAAATTATGAACGATTCGCTCCTACAGAAGCATGACGACCTTCCTCATTTATCATCTGGAAGACTCAAAGCCACCCCCCCCACTGGCACTTGTCCAACATCTGCCCAACAGCTTTAACACTGATTCCCAATGGAAAGCCAAATGGATCAGTGAATGCTGAGATGTAAGAATATGTCAGAATGCGCACAGTGTGACTATGTGAGACAACCCAGGAGCAAATACAGTAAACAGAGGTTTGTACTTAAATAGTGGTTTTATCTACAAATAATATATACATACAAGTACTTTAGTCAGATCTCAAACAAACAACAATCAGCAATTACAGCATGGAAGCACCCATGAAGAGAGAGATACCCCCCACCCAAAACAGGGTCTATTCTTATTAAATGCTCTTAAAGGGATATCAGCCCAAAAACCGGTATGACTCATTCCTAGCATTACATCACCGTAGCAGCTGGTCAGCTCTTAAATCATCATTACCCTGACAGAAGACATATAAATGACCCCATCAAAAAATGCCACACTTTGAATTACCATGTGTTGGAAGGAAAATCCATCTGGTTCAATTCCAAGCTGGGAGAAAGATGCTGGAAACAACATGGAGGCTGATTGGAAAGAAAGTTTACTGATGAATAGAACCACAAACAAAGACAGCATGCATTTCTGGGTCAGCTGAACAACTAGTTGAGTGAAAGGAAAGGTTCTTAAGGACTCTGTGTTTCTGAAGTTTAGGATTTGTGCAATATGGGTTTTGTGTTTCTAAAGAGCGTGTTGGGCAATTCCCATTGTGGCTGATGGCTTATGCCCTGTGCTGAATTTTGGGTGAGGGGCTGCTTGTTATAATCCTATTACTTGGCTTTTGCTAGCTGTCATACTTTGCTGTAAGGGGTTTTGAAATATCTTGTCTTGAATGGACTTCCGCTGGCAATATTTACTTTGCCTATGAATGGAGCCATCTAGATAGTTGGCTTCTGCTTTCAATAAGCTTGCTATCTCCTTAAGTGACAGCATCTGCTTCTTGTTACAATGTTTTCTTTAGGTGTCTGGCTGGAATGTGTCTTTTGGCTTTTCTGAGGCTTTTCCTTATGGTTAATATTTTATCTGGGATAACGGGTATGTGTGTGTTGATTTCTTCTTACACATCAATGGACAATCCTGAATAGCATTTGCACCTCACATGTTGGGACTCTGTATAAATGGGACATAGTATCTTCCTGCTGGGTCCTATGTCAAACTGTACATCACTGGCTGTCAGCTGAGGGCATGTACTGGTCCAGGATGCAATTTTTAAAAAATATAAACAATGCTGCGCTTCCTTTATATGGGGACATTGGTATTTAAACATAAATCTTTTTAACATTTATATTTCATTGTGTTTTACTAATCTTGAGGAAATGTTTATAAATATTGCTACTCCATGTATGATATGCCATACACTAAATAAATAATAATAAACCCTAGAAAGCAGGCAATTGGCAAACCACATCCAAACTCACGCCAAGAAAGCCGCAGGGACTTGTCCAGGCAGTGGCGACGAGTCAAAACTGACTCAAAGGCATCCGCGCACAAACAAAATAACATTAATCTAGGATCAAGGTTTCCACTTAAAATCACTTCAAAGTGAATTCTGGCTCAAATTTCTTCCTTTTTTGGGGGGAGGGGGGTAGGCAAGAATTGCACCCAAGCAACGAAGAGGTGGAGAAGGGCAGAAATTTTTAACCCAGACCAGCTCTGCCTCCCCGGCTGTCTCGCCGCCTCTCCTTTTGTTGCCTCGGTCTATCTATCGGGTGGAGTTTTAAGGAAGCCGTTCTTGTACGTACCTCTCGGCCTCTCCGCCTCCTTTAGTCTTCCACGGGTGCGGCGCCTCCTTGCTGCCGGCAGAGGCCGCTGTGAAGGAAGCCGCAGGGACGGGAGCCGTTCTTGTCCTTACGGCACGCCAAGCCGTCATATGACCCACGGAGGCGAGGAGCCAGAGGGGAACAGCTGCAGCCGCCAGGAGTCGGTGTCGTGGTGACGGAAGGCGAAGCGGAACGAGTTGAGCCGGCGAGGCGGACGCAGGGGAGAGAGACGCGGGGCTGGGCTTTGCTGTCGCTGCCACCATGCTGGCCTTGTTGTCTCGGCTGCTGGACTGGTTCCGGTCCCTCTTCTGGAAGGAAGAGATGGAGCTGACGCTGGTCGGGCTGCAGTACTCGGGCAAGACCACCTTCGTCAACGTCATCGCGGTGAGAGGCTTCGGAGCGCCCCCCGCCCCGCCCCGGCTCGGCTCGGCTCTTTCTGTCCGGCCGGAGTTTGGGGAGGGGAAGGGAGGGCATGGAAAGGGGCTGCTTCGCTGCTTGCCCGGGAATCCAGCGGGACCAGAAACCGGCTGATCATCCCCCTTTTATAGAATAGGAATAGAATTCTTTATTGGCCAAGTGTGATTGGACACACAAGGAATTTGCCTTTGGTGCATATGCTCTCAGTGTTCATAAAAAGACAAGATACATTCGTCAAGAATCATAAGGTACAACACTTAATGATAGTCATAGGGTGCAAATAAGAATCAGGAAACAATCAAAATCAATATAAATCGTAAGGATACAAGCAACAAAGTTACAGTCCTCCAGTCATAAGTGGGAGGAGATGGGTGATAGGAACGATGCGAAGACTAATAGCAATAGTAATGCAGCCTTAGTGAATAGTTTGACAGTGTTGAGGGAATTATTTGTTTAGCAGAGTGATGGCGTTTGGGGGAGGGGAACTGTTCTTGTATTTAATTGTCTTGGTATGCAGTGCTCTATAGCGTTTTTTACGAAATATCTATATATATATTTGAAAAGTGCCCCAGCAGGAGAACTTGTCCCAGGCAACCTGGGAGGGGGTGAAAGCCATTTGAGTCTGCAAGTGCTGGCTTGAAATGCTGCCTTTACGATGGTGGTTTGTAACAGGGTCACGTAGGAAAAATGCCTGCAAAGAAGAAAGATCGATCCTTTCCTCGTCTATCCCCATGCGTGATGTTTCCTGGGCAGCATTGAGCTATCCAGGCCCCTTGGCTTGCAGGTTTTTAAGCTTCGTGGCTTGGGATGTTGCTTGCCTGTAGGGACTGAGTCCTCGTCTTCTTAGGGATGGGGTGGGGCTGAGGATTTTCTCTCTCTTTTTAACCCAATTATTCTTACTCAACGCTTTGGAGAAGACCAGATAGGTATCTTCACCTGGCTGGACCGGAGCTTCCTGTGTAGTAAGCGCTCTTTTAGGATGAGCAAGGTCAGGAGCTGCTTGCTCTAGATTAACCGTCCCGTCCTTGGGACTGTTGTCATTATGAATCTTTTGTGGGTGTGGCATTCTCCCCCCAAAAGGAATCATCTAATAGTGGAAGGTAGAGATTCCCAGGATGGGACACAAAAAGGCGTTTGGCTTTATGGCTCTCTGCCTTGCTTTGGGATTTGCCTGCCCTGTCCTTCTTTTGAAGAAATGGGACACAAGGTTTAGACTTAATGCAAGATCACTTATATGTGTAGAGATTGGCCTTGTTATGTAGGATAATATTGTGGGGTGAATTGGAGAACTCAGGATTATCCTGGAACTCCTTGTATGTCGGAGATTTTCCAGAAAACATATAGATGGCTCATTCATATACTAAAAGTTGGTTATAAACATTCAAAATTTATTGTACCCTTTAACCACTGCCTGTAGTCTTGCTTTCCTAAGTGAGAATTGAGGCTACCTCTTGTGGAACTAGCAATTTTCTTGCACCTCACAGGCAAGGTATTCTGTAGTATAACAGATACTTTTCTTTGTCTTAGTCTTCATTTTACCTCGATGCTAATTTTCTTCTCAGACAGTATCAAAACAATTAGCTCTGTGAACTTAAGGATCTATATATTAAGAAGTAATTCTCAGTTCAGTGAGATAACTCTCAAAAAAGTTTTGTAAGTTGCCATCTTAGATGCAAATAGAATGCTTTTGGTATGCTTTGGATTTGGGAATATGAATCTTTATCCAATAATTTGTAGCAAAAATTACAGTGGGAAAATATGTTATAGTTTAATAGGCTTTTATCCATTCATCTTCTTAGAAAGGTGCTTTTTATCTGTTGCTTTGGTACTGGAATAAGCTGTGCTGAATTTATTTTTATGGCATACTTAATAAAGACTGAGGGAATTTAGAAAGATAAGAGTTAGTGAGTAACATCTATGATAGTCATATGATAGAATAAAATGACCTTTTACTTAAAGCAGCAATAATAGGAGGGTGGGGTCAAAGTGCTGATGGAAACTGGTTGGGATAGATTAAGAAATGCTTTTGCAATGGTACAGTTTAAAACATGCCTCTTTAATTTGGCTGTTGACTTGATTATGCATGCTGAAATTAACTCAAAAGTCTTTGTTGGTGTTTTTTTAAATGTGTTAGTTTGACAAAACAAACAAGATATGTGTAGCCAAGTTGGGTGTTCCTGATAACAGTATTGTTCACTGTTGCTCTAGAATTATTATTTTGGTATATTTAAGGTATTTGTAATGTTGTAATTTACAGTTTTTGTATTTGTAATGTTATAATTTACAGTTATAGTTTTATAGCTTGCAGTATAACACTACAGCTTCATCACATGCTAAGTACTACTTGTTCTTTACAGCTCCTCTCAATATAATAAACTTTGTATGTAAATATTTTCTCTTTTTGTTTATGTAACTTACAAATGGATCCTGCTTGGATTTTATTACATTTTTATCAATAATGTGTATAAAAGAAGAATAAGCAAGGTACTTTACAAACCAAACTATGCTTTGTAGAGAATACCATGTAATTTTGCCCTGAACATTAGGCAAGAGTGCATTTGTAAATATATTTAAATGAGTTATCACTCTTACTAGCAAAATGTGTAAGTATATTATCTGAGATTGAAGCAGGCAATTGAAGCCATTTTAATCTTAAAATTCATTGATATAAATATTGTATTTTAAAAAGTCTGATGGATACAACCCTAATTCTAACAAGATTTTCAGGTGCCTTCTTAAGGGGGTATTTAAATGAAGCAGTCTTCTGTTTTTTAGTGGATTAATGTTCTAGGATCCAATCTGGATCAGTCACTGGAACTTCTCCTGCTAGAAAGAGGTTCCCTGAAGATGGCCTCCAGTATGAGTCTGAAAGCTCAGAAGACAAAACCTCTAGTCCCAGTGATTGACCCAAACTGGATCCTGCAACATTATTCTGGGATCATAAACACATGGCACAACATAGGAGAACAAATCCATCAGGACTAGATTCAGCAGTCCATCTGCATTTAAAAGACAAAGACCACTGTTTTGAAGGCAGCAAAGTCCATATTTTGGACAGAGAGGATCTCTGGTTTGAAAGAAGGGTTAAAGAGGCCATCTATGTCAAAATTAAACAGCTCTCTCTCAACAGAGGAGGGATGCACCATCATCTATCTCCAATCTACAGCACAGTCCTTTCAGCAGTTCCAAGAAGGCTCCATACCCATTTGTACCACTCAGGTGACCCTGATGAAACATAAACCTCCAGGTGACCTTAATGACTCACTAAAAGAATGCAAATGTCCAGCTGTCTGCAAGGAATATAAATCCTTCCATTCCCCACCATGCAGTCAGAGCTGAAGAAGCTTCTTGGACACGAAGTGAAAGTTCAGTTGCCTTTTGAAAAAGCATCTTTGGGACAAACATGACCTGGATGCCTGAGAATCTCCATAGCCATTACCCTTGGACATATACATTTGCCTTCATTTGTTATTCATGCTCTATTTAGGAGATGAGCAGCTTGACATGTTCTTTTTAATTTGGTTGATACATGTGGAAAAGCTTTAGTATAGACTAGGTAAGATAGGATTCTAAGATACATTCTTGTTCATTGTTTGAAAGGTTCTAAATGGGTTCTCTGGCAGCAAAACACACTTTATTTTGAGGAAGAATATAGGTCTTATCTATAGGTTGTTGAGTAGGTTCCTTAAGAAATTGATGAGGAAAATAGACAAATTCTCTCCTTCCTATTCCTATATAATCTTTTTTTTTTGAGGTGATGAATTGTGGTATTGGGGACTATGTTTAGAAATTCAGCTTTGTGCATAGACATTGCTAAAAATTCAAAAGAGTGGGTGTGCAACCACAAATGAAATATGTCCTGAAATTGATTCTGAATAGGGATTTCTTCTTTAAATTTAAAATATATTGATGACTTCTATGGTTGATAAAAAAGGAGAAGTAAGCTATGAAAGGCTAAAATCAGACCACTTGCCTAGGCAAAAGAAAACAACAGGAAAATTAGGCAAATATTCATGGAATATATTTCTATGATCAGCACTCAAGTGCTAAATGTATTACTATGACAATGTTTTGCTTTGATATTGTTTTAGTAGAGACCTTTACCAAAAGCTGTAGCAGAATGCTTGAGTTAATATATAGCCAAATTAAACTAATAAAACATGATCCTGAATATCTTGTTCTTTGACAATTGTATTACTTTTTTGAAGATTACAAAGCAAATATGTTTAAGTGAGGTAGTTATTGAATTATAATGGTGAAGCCAAAATACATATCAGCAATGATTTATGCTAGCATCTTACTCCAATTATTTTTTGAGAGGAGAAGGCTGTCTGTGTTAGCTTCCTTTCCAAATAATCTTCAAAGTAAACATGCCCTCTTGTAACCTCTTCTAACCTTTCAGATGAATTGTCAGCTATCTTTAACTTGGCATATATGGCTGTATTTGTATAGATGAAATAAGATTTTGTTTTTATTGATGACTCAAATTATTAGAAAGAAGCTGCATCAACTGAGTTGCTGTTGCTAACATAATTTTTATTTTATGAAAAAGAACTTTTCATCTTAATTCAATAAAAAATGGTTTATTGGCCTAAAATGGAATGACATACAGAATTCTATGTAGAAAGAAGGGAGGCTTTTGTATATAAGAAAATCAAACTCGAATTCTTAAAGCAGAAATAGAATTCTTTATAAGTAAGTTGGACCATTATTTGTTAATTCAATTTGTGTAGTTGTAGGACTACCAAATCTGAGCATAAAAAGTATGGATAACCACAAGATAACTACTGAAAGCCCTCATTCTTGGCTGTCATGTAATGGCCATACTGATTTTTATTACCCCAGTTACATAGCTATATTAGCTTATTGTTTCTTATTTCTCAGTTGAGTACAAATCTATTAAAATGTATCTATACAAGTCCAATGTTTAGCTTTAATGATTAACTTCTTTTTAAATTTATATAATGTTCTCTTCCAGCTAGGCTCATCCCAAATAACAATTAGTTTATTTAGGTCATGGCCAATATTTTTAATAGTGTCCAGAAACACTTTGAGGATAACCAATACATCTGGGTTAACAAGTGAGTTATGCATTTATCACTCAACTTGGCTACAGTGCAATGGCTTTGTTGTCCTTTGGACCGTACCTTATTGCCATGTGGTAAATGTTACAATGTGGTGAATTGTTTTAGAATGGTATTACAAACCTGCTTTACTTTTGTATTGGTCTTCCATTGATAAGAACAATATCTCTCCAATAACAGATTTAAATTAATAATTTAATTCATAATTTGCCAAAATATAGGCTCAGGTCTCTGTGGCTTATGTTGTATTGGTGTTCTTGTACCTTTTTAATATGTATCAAATGTTAAAAGATAGTAAGAATCCTTTCTTAGTTTGGAGTTGACACATATTTAATGTTTTATCTTATTACTCCATCATAATTCTTGCATTGCAAGTTTTGTTTAAGAACTAAAGTGAACATGGTGGTCAGACATCTAGCTAAAGCTTTCATTTTTTTCCCCCATTTGGGAATGAAATATACCTTTTCTTTTGGGTAGTAAAGTATAGGATAGTATTATAAATTATATACGGCATTATAGGTATATTTGCATTTATGTCCATGTATCATTTTGTATTGGTGTTCTTGTACCTTTTTAATATTTATTAAATGTTAAAAGATAGAATCCTTTCTTAGTTTGGAGTTGACACATATTTAATGTTTCATCTTATTACTCCATCATAATTCTTGCATCGCAAGTTTGAGCAATACAAGAATTGCAAGGATGTCTGGAACAATTTCACTTGTCTTAATGGTAATGGAGGTAGTCCTAGACTTACAACCATTTGTTTAGTGACAGTTTGAAGTTACAACGGCACTGAAAAGTACAACGGCTTATGATCGTTTCTCACATCATTACAGCATCCCTGTGGTTACATGATCAAATGTCAAGCACTTGGAAATTGGCATGTATTTATCATGGTTGCAGTGTCTCCCGGTCATGTGATTACCTTTTGTGATCTTCTGACAAGCAAAATCAATGGGAAGCCAGGTTCACTAAATAACCATGTTACTGACTTAACAACTATAGTGATTTGCTTAACAGCTGTCATAAAATGGGTCAAAATTTTCTTAACAACTGTCTTGCTTAACAAAGGAAACTTCGGGCTCGATTGTGGTCATAAGTTGAGGATTCCCTTTACTGCATGGCTTTTGACTGCAAAGTAAATCTTATGTACAATGTTAGTTTCTTATGCAGTCATCCGTCAAACTGGATCATGACTTATTTTCCAAACGGATGTAATAGTAGTATTACTCACGAAATACGATGTTACAAAACCAGATTCACTACAAAAGAATTCCCAGCCCATCTAAAATTCAGAATATTTAATAAAGCTGAAATCATCTGTTATGAAGCAAAGCATGCCAAGCCACTTAGTGTATTAAAGCAAAGGTTGCAGAGTTGTATCTGCTCTTCTTCTAATTTTATGGGATAATATTTGTGGTGATTAGTGATTGCCAACATGGTCACAGATGCTGTTTTGCTAATTTATGGCTACTGGGGCTAAAGCTAGTGGACATACTCTCCATGGCTGATTTTGATACATGAAGGTTTAGCAGTGACCTTTGCTAAACCTTTCTGGTGATCTTTATTAAAAAGCCTATGCAAAGCACAAACATGTTGCAGCTCTAAATAGGAAAAGGAATGCGGAAAAAAATAATGAAATGGCTTTTTGTAGGAATATATACAAGTATATCACAAGTGAAAAGGAAATTACAGCTGCATTTCAGTTGAAGTATGCTTGCAAATATGGCAATCAGTTAACGCAGTGGCAACCCCTCCCATTAAAACAATTGAATCTATCCAGATATCACTATGATGATTTGTGTGGCATATTGGCCATAGAGGGAGGGTTGTTGAGGGAAAATGTTTCTGGTTTATCTAAACAGAAATGTTGAGTTTCCTTATGCAACCGAGTGAAAAAAGTTTCTCTAGGCCTAAAAGTTAATGTTTCTGTTTTTGGTCATATATACTACTTTCATAGTAAAGAATGATGCCAGTTTATTTATACAGTTATATACAGCAGTGATGGCTAACGTTTTTGTCATTGTGTGCTGAAAGCACCCCTGTGCCCCCCGTACCCATAATGTAATGCGCATACAATACACACACACACTGTCCTTCTGTGCATGTGTGAATGACCCCCCCCCCCGCAATTCTGCCCGCACCCTGCGCCTGTGCACGTGCCCCCCACCCCATTTTGGACCTAGTAGACCTCCCTGCAGCCTTCCGGGAGCAAAAACAGGACGCACCCCCCTGCACTCCCTCCCCGCCCCCACGCATGCGTGCACAACCCCCTACTCCCAGTCATGCTTTCTTTCCCTGTGCATGCACGGCAGATACCCGAAAATCAGCTGGCCAGTGGGAAGCATGTGCACATGCACAGTGGAGCTGAGCTGGGGTGATGGGTCGCGTTACTGCAGAGAGGGCTCTGCGTGCCATCTGTGGCACACGCGCCTTAGGTTCTCCATCACAGATATAGAACATTCACTTCCTAAAGGATTCAGGTGGTTTGCAAAACAGAATGCAGGGTTCAAAACCATTTTTGATCTACCTTAATTAAGTCAGCCCATTGCCATCAGTGCATCTATTCATTCTGTCAAACATCATTTTGGAGTCTAGAAGATGGAGACATTCCATATCTTGGGTGATACGGTGTTAGGAGGCAGGAAAGGAAAGCCACTGGGAAGGTGTGTCAAGGTTTCACTGTCCTTATCTCCAGGGAATGGAAACTTAGCGTTGATTGATTTATTGATTATGGGCCAAGTCGTTTTGGACTTCTAGCAACCACATACATTTTCTCCATGTCAATCCTTATCTTGCTCTTTCAGGTCTCTCAATGTGCATTGAACGCCAATGTAATTTAATCCAACCACTTGGTTGCTGGTCATCATCTTCTCGTCTATCTTTTTACCTTTTCCAGCATTAGAGCCTTTTCCAGAGGGCTGGATGTTAACCTAATGCATCTATTAGTTTTCTTTTTTAAAATATTTTTAACACAAATAATACAGACAGTAAATATATAACTGAACACAAAAGAAAGAAAGATAAAAGAAAAAGGAAGAAACCCACATATCACAGTGCACCACCCCCCTGGAGACATTTACCCCCCTTATATTTCTTAGATATACAATATATTCCAATTGTGCCCTTATACCCTCCAAAAAAAACGTATATCTTTGAGTAGGTTTATTCTCTTTGCCTCCCACCAACACTGATTTTATAAAATCCCCCCATATTTCATTATAATTATTTACTTTAATCATCCCTTTTTAAAGTTTAATTTATGTTGTTAATTTATCATTTGTTGCCATCATATTTCATTATATCACTCATCTCTTTGAATTTCCCAATTTTGTCCCCAATATTTAGCCATCACTCATCTATCAGTTTTCTTGGCTGTCCACAGTATAATCAGGAGTCTTCTCCAACTTCAGTGTTCAAAGGTGTCAATATTCTTCCTATCCTGTTTGTTAAAGATGAACTTTTGCTTCCATAGAGTACCACAAGAAATACCATGGCTTGTGTGATTCTGATCTTTAGCATAGTTGATACTTAAAGATTGCACATGGCAAGGTGAATCTGGGTGGGATAGTTGGTTGATAGCCATGTAGTATTTTAAAGCAGCATTTTGAATTGGACTGTACACAGTAGACAGCAGTTATACTATTAAACATGTCATGCTCATTTAATGAATGAGCACTTCATTTTCATTCAAATAAGCACTGTAAGCACCCATATTTCTTCAAAGGCAGCTCCTTGTTTCGGTCGGACTTGGACTCCACCGCAGTAGATTCAGCCGAGACACAGGGAGATTACTTGGCAAACCATCTCTGGGTTGAGTTCCAGGATGTTGCCTCCGGGGATGTGGACAAGGCCATTCGAGCTGTAAGTGCCTCCACCTGTATTTTGGACCCGTGTCCCTCCTGGCTGGTTGCCAACAGCAGGGAGGTGACACATGGCTGGATCCAGGCGGTTGTGACCGCCTCCCTTCGGGAGGGGCACTTCCCCGCCGTACTTAAAACGGCGGTGGTGAGACCCCTCCTGAAGAAACCATCTTTGGATCCAGCCATTTTAAACAACTATCGTCCTGTCTCCAACCTCCCCTTTATCGGGAAGGTTGTTGAGAAGGTGGTGGCCTTCCAGCTTCAACGGGCCTTGGAGGAAGCTAGTTATCTTGACCCCTTCCAGTCCGGCTTCAGACCTGGTTACAGCACAGAAACCGCTTTGGTCGCATTGACCGATGATCTCTGGAGGGCCAGAGATGGAGGCCATGCGTCCATCCTGGTTCTCCTTGACCTCTCAGCGGCTTTCGATACCATCGACCATGGTATCCTTCTGCGACGACTGCGGGAGGTGGGGGTGGGAGGCACTGTTTTGCAGTGGTTCTCCTCTTACCTCTCGGACAGGTCGCAGTCGGTGTTGGTCGGGGGGCAGAGATCGTCCCTGAGGCCCCTAACATATGGGGTGCCGCAGGGCTCGGTCTTATCCCCCCTACTATTTAACATATACATGAAACCGCTGGGCGAGATCATTCGGAGGCACGGGATAAAATACCACCAATACGCGGACGATACACAGTTGTATCTGTCCGCCCCGTGCCAACTCAATGAAGCGGTGGACGTGATGAACCAGGGTCTTGAGGCCGTTAAGAGCTGGATGAGCGCTAACAAACTGGTACTCAACCCGGACAAGACCGAGTGGCTGTTGTCCCAATAATTTTCAACACTCAGGCTGGGGGGTCAAATTTTATACCCCTCAGATAGGGTCCGTAACTTGGAGTCCTCCTGGATCCACAGCTGACTCTCGACCACCAGTTGTCGGCTGTGACCAGGGGGGCATTTGCCCAGGTTCGCCTGGTCCGCCAGTTACGGCCCTACCTGAACCGGGAGGCTCTCGCAACAGTCACTCGAGCCCTTGTGATCTCTAGGCTGGAATACTGCAATGGGCTCTACATGGGGTTGCCCTTGAAGAGCACCCGGCGACTGCAGTTAGTCCAGAATGCGGCCGCGCGAGTGATAGTGGGCGCACCACGGTTCGCCCACATTACACCCATCCTCCGCGAGCTGCACTGGCTACCTGTTGGTCTCCGGGTGCGCTTCAGGGTACTGATGACCACCTTTAAAGCACTCCATGGTAGTGGATCTGGATACTTGAGAGACCGCCTTCTGCCGATTACCTCCCTCCGACCGATTAGATCACACAGGCTGGGCCTCCTCCGGATTCCATCCGCCAGTCAATGCTGACTGGCGACTACACGGAGGAGAGCCTTTTCTGTTGCAGCTCCGACCCTGTGGAACGATCTCCCCGTTGAGATTCGTACCCTCACCACCATCCAGACCTTCCGCACAGCCCTCAAGACCTGGCTCTCCCAGCAGGCCTGGGGATAGGTTTTCAATTTACCCGCCCGAATGTTGATTGTTGAATGTATGTTGTGGTTTACTATTTTATTATTGGTCACTTATTGTTTGTCTTGTTATTGCACACCCTTCCCTTTGTGATTGTAAGCCGCCCTGAGTCCCCTCAGGGAGAAGGGCGGCCTATAAGTCTTATTAAAATCTCTAAAAAAAAAAAAAATCTCTTGTAATACATGCTTACAAGTCTTATTACCTGTTTTTCACCTAGTCTGAATATTTAATGGCAATTTACAATCTGATAGTCATAAAACATAAAATCACAGTTGAAAGCAAAGAAGACATCCCGATAAAAAGTATATGCAAACAATACTTCATTTTTGTTGCTTCAGTTGTTATTGATTCTAAGTGACGAACCAACTACTTGTACATAATAAATAACAATGAGGTAGTAGTAATAAACAACAATAGATCATGCCTGATCTCACTAAGACAACAGTATTATTCCTTGAAGGCTGTTGAGTTCAAATACAGGTGGTCCTCAGTTAAGGAACTTTCATTCTGTTGTATAGTCAATTGTAGACATTTCCAAGAATTGCAGTTTTTTATGGTCACATGGTTCCGATTTCCCTGATCTCTGCCACAAGTAAAGTCAACGGGGAAGATCACAGGAAGTTGGAAGTCAGAGTCACAATGAGATCCTTGTTTAATGTCAAATGGTGATCTGTTTAACTGTGGTGATGGTATTTAAGGACTGCTGGAAGTGTCAGAACTGCCATCACTAAGCAGCATGGTTATGTGACACTGCACTTTATGCTTAGTGATGGATATTTCAATCTCACCATTGTTAAGTGAGGACTACATATAGTTTTAATAAATTTCCAGAGGTGTTAAAAAAAGAGGCTATTCTTATCTCCTGTGAAGAATGTTTGTTTCGGGGTCCTGTCCTGCCAGATATCTAGGTAGAAGAGAACCTCAACAATGCTATATAACTGTGATGGCAAACCTATGACACATGTGCCACAGGTGGCACGCGGAACACTCTCTGTGGACATGCGAGCCGCTGCCCAGCTTAGTTCCACTGCACATGCGCATGTGCCTCCAACCAGCTAGCTGATTTCGGGGTCTCTGCTGCACATGTGGAAGGCACACATACATGTGCAGGGGGGGCACAGGGGGCAGTGCGCCCTCATACCCTATTTTTGGTCCCAGGAGGCTTCAGGGAGGCCTGCTAGGCCAAAAACAGGCCATGGGGGGGGGTCACACACATGCACAAGGAAGCACGGGGATCATGCACATATGCGCAGGGGGGTGGGGCGTATTGCATTATGGGTGTGGGCGCGCAATTTCAGCACATGAGGAGAAAAGGGTTAGCCATCACTGCTATATATGTATTGGAAGCATAAAACAAGTGATCTTAAAAATTCCCATATCATATTAAATAATTTTTTTCATCTGAAAACTCCTTCTAATTTATTGGATAGAAGTAGAAAGAAGATCCTACTTCAGTGATGGTGAACCTATGACACGCATGTCAGTGCTGACACGCGTAGCCATTTGGGGTGACACGCACAGGATTTCATGCGATTCATCCTCGGCTCCTGCACGGCCGCCGAGGATGAAAGAATCTGTGCTGGAGGAACGGGGGGCGGGACGTGTGATCTCCCCCGCCCACACTCACTTACTGTATCGCCGCCGCCCCTTTCTGAGCGCAGGGGCTGCTGGTAAGGCGTGCGTGCCGTGCGCACACACGTCATCAGCACGGCGAGGGAGGACCCGCAGGAGAGGAGCGCGGGAACAGTGCGCGCCTCTCTCCAGTCAGGCCGGCACAGAGAGTCTACTCCTGGGACTGTCGGTTACGACCGCACCACAGCAGGGAACAGCGGAGTGCCAACGGGAACTGTGAGCGCCATTAGCAGCAACTATTGGGGTGCCATGGACTTGTAATTGCCCACAATAACTGAGATAAGTGAGGGGGAGGTTGTGTTAGCTTGTTAGGCTAGTTAACCCCTAATTGGCTATCTATAATTCTATCTGCTGTCACTGGCCCACTGATGGAGCACCCAAAAAATAAAAAACAAAGGTTAAGTAAAGGGAGTGGTAGTGGCAGTGGCCGACCCTTTCAAGAGACATGGAGCGAGATGTATGGCATTATAGAAAAAAATGGCAGATCATTTTGCGTTCTATGTACTGAAACGGTAGTAAGCAGAACGTGGAATATAAATAGACATTTTGAAACTATTCATTCCCAGCTCTTGGAAAAAAGTGAGAATGAAAGAAGTTACTAAGCAGGTATGTTAAATAATTTGTTTTTGGTTTATTAAATACAATTATATATTGCAATTATACATTTTTGTAGTTTAAACTATAAATTGCGCAAAATTATGTTTTTGTCGAAGTGACACACAACGCGAGTTATGCTCGATTTTTTGCTGATTTTTGACACACCACGCCAAAAAGGTTGCCCATCACTGTCCTACTTCTTACTTCCATTGTGTAAATGATTATTTACTTCTTCGTTTTGTTTTTTCTTGCTCAACAAGTTACTAGTCTATTGGAAGACCACTTCTGTAATCCCATGATTATTCCAACTTCTCAAGTCTTTGTAGAGAAACTTTGTCAAAATTCAGATATCAATAGGATTACCTCCACCTGAATATTTTTGACACTTTCAAAGAACTTAAGCGGTTTAATGAGACAGAACTTACCACTGTTAAAGTCATGCTAACTCTCTTCAACAAGGTTGCTATTCTACATGCTTCATGATTTTAACTTTCATTATATATTCTGCCAGTTTGTGCAATAATCTTACTGTCCTGTGCTTTCTGTAGATCTTAAGCAACTGGGGTCAAGAGAGAATCAAATTCTGGAACACCCTGTGTAGAGATACCTGAATGCTGAACCTTTTTTTCATAAACTTCTGAAATCAGCCACTTGGGAACTAATAGAGCAAAATTGTTTCCTTCTCAGATAACACAGGGAGATATTGTAGTTGATGGTATTGAAGGCCACTGAGAGATCTAGCTTTTAAGGGCTATGTGTAGGAGAAGAGCAGGCAGAGCTGAAACGGAGTTAAGTGCATCATTAGCTTGGTATCGTTTTGTTCCCACAAATGGTTTAAGTCCAGCACCTCTTGAATTATTTGGCGCCAATTTAGTATTGAACTATAGTTAACTAGATTCTTGTGTATGGCTTGAGCAATAAATCGTCTGAACTGCAACTTAATGTATGATCCTGATTCTCTGCCCCTAATATTATGCTACTCATATTCAAATCTTGCCATAAGTTATCTGTAAGATCAATTCAATATTTGCTCTGTATATGGGCCTGTCAGGAGTCCAAATAATCTACTTCTTTTTGTGTTCCAGTGGTTTATTGTATTCCATTCATATGTGGTAAACTGTAGTATGGGCTGAGTAGCACTCAGAATTTCTGATTTACAGGTGAAACTCGAAAAATTAGAATATCGTGCAAAAGTTCATTTATTTCAGTAATGCACCTTAAAAGGTGAAACTAATATATGAGATAAGACTCATTACATGCAAACCAAGATAGTTCAAGCCGTGATTTGTCATAATAGTTTGTGAATATTATTGAAGAGTTCAGTATAAGACACTGAACAAATCATCTGTCATTATATTTACATGTATTGTCTATATTTTTTTCTTTAATTTTTACATTTATACACTGCCCATCTCACTGTCAAGAGCATTAAAAGCTATAAGCATTAAGGGTGGCAACATTAAAATTAGAAACAAATTAGATAAAAAAGAATCATTATATCATGTGTGTTTGGGGGGTGGGGGAATGTATCTTCACCAACAAAATGGGATGCTCAGATCAGAATTGAAATAGGCGAGCTGTGGCTAATTAATCCACTTCGTGTAAAAAGAAGCACCATAAATTGCTCCAATTGATTTAAAAAAACATATTTTTGATGTCTCTTTATTGATATTTCTGCTTCCTGACCTATTCAGAATGATCTTTTATTCCCAACAACCAGTTAAATTTTCAACTTTTCAGCATTTATTATTTAAACAACTAAAGACTCTTAAAATAGTCTTCCTAGCTTGGGCTTTGAAGGACTTGCAAGATAGGTATTGGAAGAGTTGAAACTGTTATATATAACTTATAACTGAAATCCTTAAAACCACTGCTGAGCTTTAATGATTTACTGATTTGTAATGGGCTTGAGAATATTCTAATAATCTAATCATTCATTTGTTCAATCTTTGATTTGTTGGCCAGTAAATGAAAAACACCTCTACTGCTTAATTTTAAACCAATATGATTTTAATAAACATATTTTCCTGAAGAAATATGGGTAACATGCAACACATGATATGTCTAGCAGTTTATTAACAGATAATTGGATTAGTAGTGATGACTAATTTTGATGGTTATGTGCTGCTTCCTGAAACATAGACAATATTACTTGAATACTCGTTACCAAAGAGCAATAGTGAAGCAGAACTTTTGCTGTCCTGGTTTTGTTTTAAAAACTTGTTGATACACCCTTGTTGTCCCTTATGTATGAATCAGAATTAGAGGGATCATGTTTTAGTAAAATATTTTTTAGTCTTCATGATTATAGATGTGAGTTTGAAAAAGTCATGGCCAAAATGTTTCAAAAAAGATTCTTTCCTTTTACAGATATAATTGTACATTGTGCCATCAACGTTTAAATAAAAACATTTCAGGGTGAATGTTTTCACAACTCAGCAGCTGCCTCCTTTGTGATGAATATGTCCTTGTGTGTGTATTCTCTCAGTGCTTGTAAAGTTGTTGTCCAGTCTTAGAATGATTCATATAAATATAAGTAGGAGGAAATAGAACATACTCCCTTTTTATAGAGTTTTACTTTATGTTACTTGTAACTCAAGGGTGTGAAGAAAACAAAAGAAAGGCTTTTAAGTTCTGTAGAGCACAGTCAGATAACTTCCAGTCAAAAAGTCTTGGCTAATTTAAGATACTGAAAAGGATTGATACATGCAGGCTTTTATGAAGTACATGATGTTTATGTGGAGAAACTTTCAAGACTACTGAACACCAATTTTGGTGTGCTTAGTCTTAGTCTCTTGGTCAAATGACATGACTCATCAGTGCCATGAAGAGCACATGCATTGGCAGCTGTGCTTTGTTTTTGTGGTTGCTTAATTTAAAATCTTATGTATGCATTGCTGTAGTGATAGCTGACCTGTCAGCAAAACAGATTATATTAATCTATTTTTTTAGGGGCCTCGGGGCCTCTTATGCATCATTATATGTCATTTGCAGCTACTGAACTAATTAAATCAGGACATGGAGACTATCGAGAACAAGAGCAGTAATGCCTCATGACAGTTTTTGTAAGCATTTCCATATGTTACAGGCATTGCTGTTTTAAAATTTGATTACTCAAACATTCCAGAATCCTTTTATGATGTATGAGGTCAAGATTGTGAGGATGTATAATTCTCCCTAATTTTGCCAATTTGTAGTGCATCCACATTTTTATATGCGTGCCAATATATTAAAATACAATCATCTGAATGTATTTATCAGTTGCATATATCACTTTTAAAATCTAGCAGAAAAAGAATGAATGCTTCACTTTTTATATATCAAGTATTTGGCATATTTAAAAGCACATCAAATTGTGGAATGTGCTTAGGAAAGTAGCAGTCATAAAACATCTTATTTTCCCCATCTGAAATCAGTTCACGGGTCAAGAAGTCAGAGTTAAAAGGAAATAGGCTGACTCAAGATTAAGGCTGTATCCTCTTCCCTTATTTATTTAATCGATATGCTTTGCTCAATATATATTGAGGGAAACTGGATTGGAAGAGGGTAAATGGGGTTTTAAAATTAAAATAACTTGCACTATGCTAATGTTATTGCCTTGGAAGCTGAGAATGCAAATGATCTGCAAGCTCTAGTAATGAAAGTTTACCAACACAGTGGGAAAAAAAATGCCCTAAGATTAACTATAAACCAAATTAATGACAACATATACAGCAACCAACTTTAGAACGAACAATGATATTGAAATAGTAGATCATTGGTCCTAAAAGGCAGAAGCTATCAATAGTGAAGGAACCAACAATCAAGAAATAACACCATAGATTTTCACTTGGTAGAGTAGCAATGAAGGCCTTGGAAAAGATACTCAGATATGATGCATTTACGCCTACAAAGATCAGAATCATGCAGGCAATATTTTTCCTTGTGACACTTTATGGAAGCAAAAATTAGACTTCAAGAAACAGGCTAGAAAGAATATTAACACATTTTGAACTTTTGAGTTGGAGAAAATTCATGAGTATACCATAGATTGCAAAAAAAAAAAAAAAGAATAACGAACCTAACCCCAAACCAAATAATTGATCACAGAACAAATCTATTCAGAGATAGACAAATAAACAGTCGCAAATTTTAATATTTCGGACATTATGTGTAGACATCTTACCTTGTGAAGTTTATAATGGTGGGAAAACTAATAAATGGAAAAAAAGAGAATGCACTTTTACTAACATACAGGCTTCTGTATTAAGCCTTCTCTTGACCCAGAATATCTATTTAATATTTGACCCTTGTAGAACTTGGTTAGGAAAGTGGTAGCACCACAGCTCAATAAGCAGCTGGATGGCACTGATTTTCTGGACACATTCCAATTGAGGTTTGATCTGGGTGTGATACTGGGTTTGCTTGAGTTACAGCAATAGCAATAGCAGTTAGACTAATATACCACTTCATAGGGCTTTCAGCCTCTCTAAGCAGTTTACAGAGTCAGCATATCGCCCCCACAGTCTGGGTCCTCATTTCACCCACCTCGGAAGGATGGAAGGCTGAGTCAACCTTGAGCCGGTGAGATTTGAACCGCTGAACTGCAGATAACAGTCAGCTGAAGTGGCCTGCAGTACTGCACCCTAACCACTGTGCCACCTCGGCTCTCCAAGTTACTTTGGTGGGTGCCCTGTATTTAAATCTAAATGTAGGAACTGTAGCTTTACTAGTTCTCCTGTATCTCTCAGTGGTTTTCAGTAACATGAAATGGGATATTGTCTGGTTGGATTTGGTCTTGTAGTGTTTTGTAGTGTTTACAGTCATTTTTTTTGTCATAACCAGAATGTTTTGGGGATAAGGTCCCTTGCACATATGTGCTATAGTTGTTCTCGACTCTAGGGGGTGGTGCTCATCTCCGTTTCAAAGTTGAAGAGACAGTGCTGTCCGAAGTCGTCTCCATGGTCATGTGGCCGGCATGACTAAACACCGAAGGTGCACGGAACGCTGTTACTTACCCACCAAAAGTGTTTCCTAGTTTTCTACTTGCATTTTTACATGCTTTCGAACTGCTAGGTTGGCAGAAGCTGGGACAAGTAATGGCAGCTCATTTCGTTAAGCGGCATGAGGAATTCGAACTGCTGACCTTTCTGATCGACAAGCTCAGTGACCTAGCCACTGAGCCACCGTGTCCCTGTTTTGGGACTACTTAACATCTAAACATTGGCCTATGATAGCTGTCAGTGTTCTTCTCTTCTATCCTTTTCTTCACAAACTTACTGGGGAAGATCATGCAGAATTTGAACCATAAGTATAGTGATAATACCTGGCTTTATTGTTCCTTTTAATTCTAATTTCAAGGGGAAAAAATCAATACCTTTGAGTCATTGTCTGATCTTGACATTAAGTTTCATGAGAGGGAGTGTGAGTGCCTTTGAGTCAGTCTTTCTCCTGGCAAGTGCCTAGACAGATTCCTGCAATTTTCTTGGCAATATCTCAGGTGTAGTTTGCCATTGCCTGCTTCCTAGAGCTGAGAGAGAGTGACTGGTCCAAAGTCACTAGGTCGGCTTCGTACCTAAGGGACTAGAACTCCTGGTTTCTATCCAGGTGCCTTAACTACTACACCAAACCACCTTACTGTATAAGAGATACAAGGTGAACACAATCCAGACAAAAAGGAAAGGCCAGGGCCATTAAGGAAAAAACTGAACTTTGGGAACAAAGCGAAGCTTGCTTTGGACAGATTTATATTTCGCTAGAAACAATGAATTTATAGTCTGGGATTAGTTTGATTTCCACTGCAGTTGTGCCAAGGAGTGTGTTTTTACCACTATGGCTAGTGTGCAAACAGTAATGTGAGCTAGTTGAATTTAACAGTTATCCCCAAAATGGTTACAACCAGTTTTGTTTACTTCCAATAGTATTGCCATAAGTGAGCATTGCATAGCTGTTTTCCAGCTTTGAGCAAAACCATAGAATATTAACAATGTATCCTTGGCCATGACATGATTCTATAATTCTCTGTATTCTGTTTTGAACTCCTAGAAGGAATTTAGGATAAGAAACGCAGATCAAACTCTTAGAGTTTTCACTATGCTGTTTGTTTCAAGTGTATCCAGAGTTTGCATAAACTCATTAATGGAGGTGGCAGATTAAACAGGATGGTTTGTGCATTTTTTAGCACAGCTTTTTTTTTAGTAGCCTTAACTAAATATATTGTCATACTTATCATTCATCGCCATGGAGTATGGTATCATCATTGGTTGTTCAATAACCACCCATTTTATGGACAAATGACTGGATATTGAACAACCAAATGATGATACCATACCCAATGACGATGAATGATCTCACCCAGAGGCTTCAAAAAGGTATTACTGAATCCTGTAGAACCCCACATAACTGGAATTGAGAGTGGGACCTGTTTCATCTCTCTAAGCTTTTCTGCAAACCCTAGAGATCAACCAGATGAATGGGAGAGGAGAGGTTGAACATGACTGTGTTCTAATCCAAAGCCTCAGCTGCCCTCCTGTTCCACACAATGACCAAAGTTCAGGGAAACCATTGGGGGTAAGGCCAGCTCTGGAGCCCATCCGTGTTCATCAGTCCTGGGAATAGACCAATATGATCCAGTCTCCTTTTGGCAGGGGGGCCGTGGCAGAGATTACTACCAGGGCAAGATCTGACTGTGACAGGTGAGACACAATTCCCCCAAATTCTGAACATATCACTACTATTCTGATGAGAAAACCTGGGTGGGAGGCCACTGCCCCGGGTTGGGCTCTGGATGATCTGGGATAGACC
Source organism: Thamnophis elegans (assembly GCF_009769535.1). Classification (NCBI taxonomy): domain Eukaryota; kingdom Metazoa; phylum Chordata; class Lepidosauria; order Squamata; family Natricidae; genus Thamnophis; species Thamnophis elegans. The sequence continues at coordinate 125,614,682 of NC_045542.1, read as the reverse complement.
CATTCTAGGGTTAGATGGTGTCACGGTGACCACAAACGTCTAAGCTACCTCAGAGCCCCAGGGAAGGCAGACTGAAGTCCCTAGGGCCATAAACCTGGGGCACTGCACTACCAACTCTGAGATAGAATCAAGAGGCTCAGGCAAGGACTTTGCTATGCAGCCAAGAGGCTGTGGTACAATAGCAACAGTCCCAAAAGATTCCTATAGTCCAACTTCAGAAACAGGGTCTTGTATCCAGTAATTTGTGGAGCAGCAGAGAGAGAGAGAGAGAGAGGGAGGGAGGGAGGGAGGGAGGGAGGGGGAGAGAGCGAGCAAGCTTAAGAGAGCTTTGGAAGATAACCTGATCCTGGCATGGAGTCTCAATTGATGTCAAACCCAAAACTCAGCTGGGCACATTTCTAAGAGGTCTCGGTAATAGACACCAGGTTGGCTCTCTCATCTGTGATTAAGGAAGGCTTTATACAGGTTAACACTGTGTTTAGCAACAACAGCCAAAAGCCCCAACTTCTGAAGATCAGCTGACAAGGGAATGGGGTTGAGTCACTTATGTGCTAATGCTATAGTGAAAAAGATGCACGTTTTATTAATTGGGTAAGGATGTTATTAAGCAACTGAAATTAATCAATGTAATGATGTAATTGTCTATTTAACAGATATTTGGGGACACTGTTGCAGAATAAAGGTTCTGCTAAATTGATTTGTTATTTGGGAGTGTTGTAAACTTAAGTAGGATTCAGAGTAAGAGGTAGCAAAAATGTAGAGTGAAGAATGGAAAGGATTCATTATTATTTTCCATAATGGAAAAATGAGATTTGTTGTATATAGTCAGGCAACTTGTGTTTTTGCCTATCCTATATTTGTAAACATTTCCAGAAGTTCACTGCATAAGAACTTGTTTTTATCTTTGGGAATTCTAAAAATATATTTCAGAAGATGTGATTTAGCAGAATAACTAGAATAACCAGGCTTCGTTGTTTTGATTTTTATTTCTTTTTTGAAGAATGAATTATTTTCATTCTTAGATTCTGATTTATTTAAATGTGAATGTTTGCATTGCCATTCCATCAGAGATGGGTTTCTACCGGTTTGGCTCGGTTCAGCCAAGTAGGTAGTAACTCAGTTGGCCACGCCCCCCCAAACAGGTTCTGTCTTGTTTTTTGCTTCTGAGCATGCACAGAACCATTTTTTTATTACTGCGCATGAGCATGTAGCGCGCATCAAGTCCGTGCATCCACGAAGCGCGTCCCTGAGTGAACCGGAAATAGAAGAAGCCGGAACCCACTCCTGAATTCCATAATATGCCATGACTCTTTGTTGGAATAAAAATCTCTCCCCCTCCCTCCCTCTCTCTCCCCCCTTCCTCTGTCCCTCCCTCCCTTTCCCTCCCTCCCTCCCTCTCTCCCCTCTCCCTCTCTCTCTCACACACATATTTTTTATTCCAACAAAGACTCATGGCATCTTATGGAATAGCAATACAAACATTCACAGTATATCGCAAAGATATACACACACACACACACAAACACACGCATATTGCTTCCTTCAGCATAGCAAGCTTTTACCCTTTTGCTTTTTTGCACAGTAGAGTGACAGTTCACTGTTTTCAAGCCCAGCCACATCCATTCCAAGCCCCTATGGAGTTCTAAGCTAGGCAGAAGTCCTTGGCAAAAGAAGTAGCAATGATGTCAAGCGATGCCTTTAATAGCGTTCAAGGTAGAGGAAAAACTACGTAGAAGATCTATGGTGGTGTTGCCTGTTTCTTTTCTCAGCAGATACTGAGAGAGTTGCATGAGGCTAGCTTTACATTATTGTTCTAGATTCCCATTGTGCTAGCCTAGAGCAAGTACTTCATGAATTCAAGGGAGATATGTAGACATGCATTTGCATTTATTGAAATGATAAGCCACCCAGAATCAACCTTGGAGCAAGATGGATAACAAACAAATTGAACACATAAATATATTTTGAAGTGTTTTCTTATATTTGTTCCATATTGGAATATACCATATTGAAATAAGTAGCAATAAATGCTTTAATAAAATTATAAATTATAAAATTATAAGTAACATTACAGTATAATATTAGATGCATAATTTTCATAAGTTCATTCATCATATTTCACAAGTGTTTCAAGCCTTGACTTATCCTTTAAGTAAACTTTCAGGTTTTATGCTTTGGAATAATGTTGTATGAACCTGACTTTATACTTTCCCACGAAATGCATAAGTTTTTCAGGTTCTTCCAGATGCTATTGTGTCGCCGTAGGGTGTTGGGGAGATTACTTTTTATGCTGATGACTCATTTTTAAAAAAGGAACAACATGAGACATTCTAATTGGCCAGTGCTATTTCCTAACACTTTTTGGGAGAAAACTATTTCATGGAGTAGCCATCTAGATTTAATAGGGCATGCTGGGAAGCTTGAATAATTTCTATCCAATCTTTCTAAACTAAGAAGGTATTTTTGAGTCATTACATATGACTCTGACTATGTTGGCCACTTGTTCCCGTCCATCGTTTTCCTTCCACTTTATAATTTTCCTGGCCTCACTCACATGTCATATTTGCTTAATGACTGTCTTAATTGCAAAAATCAACCTCAGATGGATGGGGAAGAAAAATAATGCTAAGACTTAGTATTACAAATGTTCTGTGTTCTATCCATCAATAAGCCTTGTATCTGAAAGCAATTGACTGAAAAGATGACTCAGTTACTTGACAGATCTCACTAAAAGCTATCCCTTTTTTGTCTTCAGTCAGGCCAGTTCAGTGAAGACATGATTCCTACAGTGGGCTTCAACATGCGGAAAGTTACCAAGGGTAATGTCACAATAAAGGTATGTATCCAAATTAATTATATTTTGCTAATGAGAAAAGCATGGGAAGAATGATTAGTCTTAATCTTTGAATAAGATTAATATAGTTCCCTGAATTGCTGTGTTCAAATATAGAGGGAAAACCTTACACAGAACATTTTACTAAAATCTCATGGGAGAATATGTAGTATATAGTCCTATCGTTGAGGAACAAACTCATGTAATAGCCTATAAATACGACGCCGTTCAAAATAAATATTTAGAGGGAAGTCTTTCAGACCTCAGAACTATTGCACCCACCATCTTGTAAGGCTGTGTTTCAAGTTCACAAATTGTATTCTAGGGGCCTGGCTAGTCTCTGTTGTGGCCTGTCGGCTGCCGGCCCCTCCAACAGCCGAATCAGAGGAAGAGGAGAGTGGGAGTCAGGATCAGCATCAAGGCAACCTGAGAGCTCCGTGAGGGAAGAGGGAATGGAGCTGACAGAGAGAGAGAGAGAGACAGAGACGGTACCTGGGCCATTCGTCAGCCCTCAGATGGAGAGTCAACAGCCCCAGGTCTGGAGGTGGCTGATGAAGAAGAGGAGAAACAGCTGGGTCCAGTGCCTGATGCATGGATGCACAGAAGGCAGAGAAGAGGAGAGCAGTGGAGATCCATGGACCAATCCTGGGGAAAGAAGAGCTACCGCTGCTAGTGAAGCTCCACCCTTTATCTGGGGTTAAAAGACAGGAGGCGGAGATGAATAGGTGTGGCAGACAACTATTCATCTTCTGGCTGGACGGTCTTGTTAGCCTGCGTGGAGAGAGAAACTTTTTGCTGCTGACGCTCTTAATAAAGGAATCTTTGAGTTAACGTCAGAGGGGTTTTCGTGGTTGGAGAGCTAGGTGAGAACACACTGGTATAAACAGTACAACCAGACCACCAAATGAGATTGTCTCTGCGAGCTTCTGCTAACTTCTTATCTGGCAGGAGATGAATCTAATTAAAGGCATCTAGAGCAATGGTTGCAAAAGACCACACACGAATTTGATTAAGCAGTGGCCTACAATGTAATACCATAATAACAGTGGCAAACATTTGTACTTCTTTGTTGTTATTGCAGCCATAAATTTCTGCCTACTAGACCTATTCGAGATGACCCTGTTCCTTTTGGGAAATTCAGGAGTGACAAGGCAGCCAGAGGCCCTGTGCTGTTTTGTATGGGACTCTTTGGGGATAGAGGGCAATGCTGACGAAATCTGTACGATCTGTAGTATCCATTCCAGGATGAATAGGAGCTGTGTTGTTCTGCATACGGTACTTAGGGACAAGTTACTTTGTCTGCATTGTTTTAGATTGTTCAGAACTTTGTAAGTCTTTAATCAGCATCTTATATTGCAATGAGAATTAAAAGAGGTGTTTGGTTGCTCTTCCTGGAAATGAACATTGTGAGCTATACTGCTCTTTTTAGTTGCAAAATCTCCAGATATAATTATTTTTTTTCTCCCTTTTAAAAAGATTTGGGATATAGGAGGACAGCCACGATTCCGAAGTATGTGGGAACGCTACTGCAGAGGAGTTAATGCTATTGTGTAAGGGTTTTTTTTGTTATTTTAAATGTGTTTTTTTTTCTGTTGTGTTTTGTTGCATGTTATTCTCAACTGTTTAGTAGGAAGTCTGGATTACAAAACCATGAAGTTCTTTAAACTAAGGCTTGGAAGCCTATAGATCTTACCTCATCCCCCTTTTTTGTGGCCCCCGTGGCCTATTAAGAAATTTAGTAACAAAAATTCACAAGATGATGGTATAAATTTATTTATTTATTTAGCAAAGGAAGAAGCAAAATAGGTACATTAAGGCTCTACTAAGCTTATCGCACCTAATTTACTTAAAATTTTCCCTTCCAAAAGCACAAAATAAAACTTGTTGACCTTTTTGGATGATGTAATTGTAAAGTACCTCTCCCTTCGCAGAAGCTGATTTTATTTAGGTAGTACTTAAGTTATAACCTGCTACTATTTAAAATTATGATGGAGCTGAATGAAGGGGACTATGACCAGTTCATGAAGTTATAGTCATCACAATGTTCTCATCATCACGCGATTGGGATCTTACTAAATGAAACAAGGTTTGAGATTAAATTTAAGATTGAGGCTGCAAAAACCGAAATGACCACTAAATGGTGGCAAAGAGATTCAGAAAACTCTAATCTTTTGCTGCCATCTAGCGGTCATCAGATTTTTGCAACTCAGACCTGGTAGCATTAACTTGGAGCACTTAGCAAATATGAGACTGTCAAAAGTTTTCTAAAAGAATGAGCTTAAGGACATGATGGTAAATTGAAACATTATGAATGCAGATTTCTAATATCATGTTGTCTTACAAACAGGAAAACATTAGAACTTGTTTCCCTTGGTCCTGACCAAATAACAAATTGCAATACAGTTTATTTATGTTCAATATTTCTAAACTACTACGTTCCCTAAGGACTCAAGCTTTATAGCATAATGACATGAAAAAGGATTCCAAAAAAAGTTAAAATAGAGTATTACAAAACTTTATTATTAAGTAATGAAAGCTTCCAAATGCATCTCAGAGTTGGGGAGTGGAGAATGTTGACCTAAGATTTGTTGCAGCTTTTCCTTGTATTACTCTGGCAATGACATTCTGAATGTAACTATTTGAGTTAACGCTGACTATGTAATTTACATAACTTTAGGTTATACTTAGATTAATTTTAAAGTCTTAGATGAAAATGTTTTTAATTGTGGCAATTATAAATGAAAACTTGGAATTCACTATTGTTCAATACTTAATGTGGCTTAGCAGCTATATTGGAACTTTGTGGTGACACAGAATATAGATAGTCCTCGATTTATGACTATATTTCAGCCCAAAAATATGGTTGTAAGTTGTTTTGCTTGTTAGGTGGGTCAACACATCACTGAAGCTAATTTTATGGCAGTTTATGACAGGTATCAATATATTGTAAAGTGTAAGGAAATGGTTAGGGAATATTGATCCCAAAGACATTCAATTTTGCAATTTTCAAATTTGATGTGTTTTCTTACTCCTCCTGGGTTATTAGGAGGAAGAATTCTGAAAAGCTTCAACATGTTTTAATATAATTTTAGCCATGCTGTGCTATAATTTAAGGCTTTGATGAGGGTCGCGGGGTCAAATTACTCAGTTTTTAGTCACTAAATGAGATTTTGGCTTGCAATTTTCTGTTACCTTTTATAATATTTCGATGAAATTCCTAGTCATTTGAGATTCTTTGGGAAGGGAATGTTGGTAATATTGCTGGAGTGCACTGGTGTACCTTGCATTGCACAAACTGATTTAAACAATTTTTTTTTTAATAGCTATATGGTAGATGCTGCAGATCGTGAAAAAATAGAAGCTTCTAGAAATGAGTTGCACAATCTTCTAGACAAACCACAGCTACAAGGAATTCCTGTGAGTAGTGGACATGTTAATCCTGCCTGAAAATTTTGAAGAAATCGATGAGGAAATGTGCTTGAAATTTTAATTTGTTTAGAAAATAATTGCATCGTTGTCTGTGGACAGCTTTTTTTGACGTTTTATATATTGCTTGTTAAGCACATTTCTGTCATGTAAATATTTGATTCTTATATTATTATTATCTTCAGGTTTTTTTTATATAATGCAAGTTGAAATTGGTCTTCTAAAAGCTTCCTCAGCCACAGATCATAGAAATATACTAAAACTGTAGGCCAATGTACAAGTTGATAAAAGGACGAGTGATTTAAAACATCTTGAGGTATTGAGTAAATTATTAAGCAGGACAGGAGTACCTTGTTTCACAAGAAAAAGAGAAAGTAAAGAGCTTTGGACTAGCTGGGCAGAAAAAAACTGACCTGAAATGACTGACCATTGGCCAATTATTTCTGACTTGTACTATTCGATTTCTCATCTACTATACCAAATTTTCCTTTTGAAATGACTTTCCCTGCAGCTTCTGAGTGCTTCTGATAAGCAGAATGGCTTATCTGGTTGTGCCACTGTCAGACTAGCCCATCCTGTTCTGTATTACAACCTGCTTTGTATACTCTTATGACCAAAAGAACAGTAACATACAGAGTTATAAGAGACATTGTTTGTGAGGTACATATGAGTACAATGCACTGATAGCAAAAGTGGACAATCACTGCTCCCAGAATCATGCTACCAGACAAGATCAGCAATGATTTCCTGCGATTTTTAAACACAAAGATTGTCAGATTTCCAAAAGATGTCCTAATTAATTCATGAGCCTCCAGCCAAGTTTCAAAAGAAATCCAGTTATTTATTAGGAACACCATTTCGGGAATATCCCATTGCAGTCAGCTCTAACCTCATTTAAATTATGGCTGAACTTTGCCTCTGTTTCTTCCCTCCCCTCAGTTTGTACCATAAATCACATTCTCCAATGAGATGCATGCCTCACAAGCCTGCTGTAGTAATCTGAGATCCGACTCTAGCCAAGTCGGAATGCCCTACCGCCCCCCCCCCCCCCCGGCTTTCCTCACCATGACATACAGAAATGTTTTAGGAGTTGACAAAGATATTATGCTCATGATCTTTTGATAAGCATAGCATACTGTATCTATTTTTTTTAAATGAAGGAAGGATTGAAAATTCTGCTAGCTCTGATATTTTGGACATGCCACTAGTAACCCAACTTTTAAAAAAGTGTTCTTCTAGCTCTGGAATTCATGTCTATCCCTTAGGAACATCTGATATTCATCATTCATCAGTAATATGTTTTTTTTAAAAAAATAAAGACTGGCTATTTGTATCAGGGAATAAATGTTGCAACTCTAGTTCCTTAATATGAGTGTTTTATTTCCTCTATGTGTCACAAAAATGGATTGTTATTGAAATGAAATTTAACTGCTTCCTGCCTTAAAAAGCTAAATGCTAAAATCAGTACATATTTTCTGTTCACAGGTTCTAGTACTTGGAAACAAAAGAGACCTTGCTAATGCACTGGATGAGAAGCAGCTTATTGAAAAAATGTAAGTGAGTAAGCAAGCATATCTTAAGAAGTAAGGTAAAACAAACATGTTTTAGATTGGTGTGTCCAACCTTGGCAACTTTAAGTCTGTGTCTATGGAAATTCTCAGTCATCCAGGTCATGGTTGTCCCAAAGGTGCTTTTTCAAGAGACAACTGGATTTTCGGTTTTTTTCTTTGAAAATGTTTCGCTTCTCATCCAAGAAGCTTCTTCAGCTGTGACTGGATGTGGGGTATAAATCCTTCCATTTCTCACCATCCAGTCAGAACTGAAGAAGGTTCTTGGATGAGAAGTGAAACATCTTCAAAGAAAAATCTTTAAGACCTGTGAACTTTAACTTCCAGAATTCCCTAGACAGCCCATGATGCTTTGCTATTTCATCAGTCACATAAGGGCCTATGGAATATTGTTCAGTGGTAAATATGGGTATGTCCAGCATATATCACATAATTCTTTTTTTAAAAGAACAGTCTTTCTAACAGTAATTACTTTAGTTACGGTTATTTTGATTTGTATATATGTTTGCAGTCATAGGAGAAAGTTTCTAATAATCTGCCTTTGTGATTAAAAATAATATTTTAATGTGAATCACATGTATGTCACGTTTAATAGGATGTTGCTGTCAGTTTTCAATAAATTATTATTTGCTTCTGTTCCAGGAACCTGGCTGCTATTCAAGACAGAGAAATCTGCTGCTACTCCATTTCCTGCAAAGAAAAGGACAATATAGGTAATAATACCAGTAATGCTAACTTTAAAGTACACAGTATGTTACCCGTGGCTACCACAGTTCAAAAAAGACAGTGTCAAATTGAAACAAGTTTAAAGGAAGGCTACTAAAATGGTGTACCATTCTGGAATAAAGCCTCTGAGGAACAGTTAATCGGGTGTGTTTAGTTTACAGAAAGATGATTTAGAGGAGATAGGATAGCTCTCTTCAAATATTTAAAGGGTTTTCACAAGATGAGGAAATGGATTTATTCTGTGTTGCCCAGCAAACAGTAGAATTAAAGAAAGGCACGGGCTAAATATCAAGCTGATAGTCATTGGAACAGGCTGATACATGAAGTTGTGAGTTTTTCTTTATAAGTTATCTTCAAATAAGGTTGTATTGTGAAATATGCTGTTTAGCCATCTCTCTCATAACAAATTCTGGGTACCAAACAATTTTTAAAAAAAAAACCCAAATCCCTATTAAGGTAATACCAGTTTATAATGCCTTCTTAGTAAGGCCACACTTGGAATACTGCATCCAGTTTTGGTTGCCATGATGTAAAAAAGATGTTGAGATTCTAGAAAGAGTGCAGAGAAGAGCAACAAATATCATTAGGGGACTGGAAGTTACAACATATAAAGAAGGGTTGCTGGAATTGGGTATGTCTAGTTTAATTTAAAGAAAGACTACGGGTGACATGATAGCAGTATTCCAATATCTTAGGGGTTGCCACAAAGAAGAGAGAGTCAAGCTATTCTCCATAGAACATGAAGGCAAGACAAAAAGCAATGGATAGAAACTAATTATGCAGAGAAACAACTTAGAATTAAGGAGAAATTTCCTGACAGTTAGAAAAATGAATCTGTGGAACAACTTGCCTGCAGAAGTTGTGAATGCTCCAACACTGGAAGTTTTTAAGAAGATGTTAGATAACCATTTGTCTGAAGTGGTATAGGGTTTCCTCTCTGAGCAGGTGGTTGGACCAGAACACCTTCAAGGTCCCTTCCAACTCTGTTGTTCTTTCAGTTCTGTTCTGTTCCATTCCATTTTATTCTATTCACACAAATCAAAATAAAAAAAATGGAGCTATTGAAAAAAAATCACAAAATTTAAAATTTCTTGAATTTTAAATCAGTGCCATCTAGAAGGCAAATACTTTTTGTATAAAATGAGGCTGATGCAAAAACCACCATTTTGAGAAATGATGGTTTTTACATGTCTCATTTTATACAAAGGTTTGTTATTTATGACTTAAACAGAAAACATAATTTGAAAAGATGTCTTTAAAGATTTCTTAAAAATAAACATATATCTTTAAAGATTATTTAAGAATTTATGAAAAGAACTCCCTTATACTTACAAAGTTTCTAAGGTTATGATTCTAGAAATTCATACTTACAAATGGAATGTACAATATGCTTACAAGTGATGGTTCAGTCCAGTTAAATGCAAGATCCATATGCGCTAAAGGGCTATTTAAATTTATATGCAATATTTTTAGAAGGATCTGATTTTATTGCATGCATATCTTTTAATGAACTATCTAACATTTGATAGCAAGTCTTGCTTTGTGAAAAAACTATTGATTGTGACAAAGGATCTTGTTAAATCAAAGAATCAATCAAATTTTTAGATATGGTTTTCATAGAATAACATCTACTGACTAAAAAAATTGAATTAGCACTTGAGCAGCTTTTTTGCCTGCATTGAAATTCATTTTTAATTAAAAGAAAGTTAGTAATGCAGTAGGAACAAATGTTGAATGAATTAAAATTACCAAAACCTGTCCAAATAACTGTCACAGATTTTAAGAAATCTCTGAAATACTTTCATTATTGATTCAGCCACACAGAACATGCTTCTACTTGCTATCCTACAGTGGATGTTTCGGAATCTGGAAAAAATGAATCCATGTGCATTCCAGCTTAAATGCTGATTTTTAAGGATGATTAGGTACAGCAATTATCTTGAAAACCAATTGTCATGTTTTCCTTTTTTTTTAGATATCACACTTCAGTGGCTTATTCAGCACTCAAAGTCTCGAAGAAGCTGAAAACATTCATATAGCTGCTCATTTGGCCATATTCTCAATTGTCTACTCCCTCCGTGATGAATTATTATCCAGGATAGTCCTCCTGTGTCCAAGGAATTGCCTTTTTTCACAGTTCATGCCTCCATATATGCACTGCTGAATGACTTATAATCCTACTTCTGTCGAAGAGTTGGCTAGAGTTGTCATAAGTCGTGCAAATGTTTTTTATTCATTTCATCTAGACAGTGGCAGTGGGTACTATCTCCAGAATTTTTTTTTTTTTGTCTCTGGTCTTCCTGATCCAGATTTTTATATTAGATTTTCCGCACAATTATTTCATTCTTGTATGTAGCCGCTCATTGGAAATGCTGACACATGGCAGCACAGGGATTATGTCAACTCTTATTCTAAAGCTTTTCTGACACTGTTTAAATGGGATACTGTACTATTTTTTCCTCTCAGATGCATGTGATCTTTATTGTAAAAAGGTTTCAATGGAAAGTACGAGGCACTAGAATTAAATCACTAAATTATCATAAATTCTCAAATTGTATTCCTCCCAATGAATAAAAATTTCATGTTGTCAGCTTTTTTTTGGTATTGTGCAGGGAATTTCCTAATCTCTTTATATTTGCTAAAGCTCTTTTAAGAGGAACAAGGAATAAAATACTTCAAAATCAGCCTCTCAAAAATTGAACATATAAACAGGTATTATGTAACGTTGAATTAGATGGAACAGTCACATCTTCCTTCTAGAAATGCTTTACACAGGCTATAGCTGTATGACATTCTGGATGTCATATTGATTTCCAGCACAAAAATATGTGTCACTGTCTAGCTTATTCTTCTATTAATGGAGTAGTTGTGCACAGTTGCACTTGGTGCTAAATACCTAGGCTATTGTGACAACACTAGGTTTGCCTGCTTCTCATTGTGCAATCATGTATAAAGTTCAAACGCTATGAAACATTAAGTTGTGTCTTGAAGCACAAGGACATTTATGAAGTTATTGTCCTCCACAGCTTCTGCAGCAAAGAGGTTATTTGAAATGGAAAAATTAACACTACTTTCATATCTTTACATTCTTGGTAGTGTCAATATTTAAACAGATTTGTCAACGCTAAAGTTATTGATGCAGTAATGCTGAGGTAGGCTACGGTATGCAAATACATAGTACGAGTGTTTCGGTTGCTCCTCACTGTATTATTATTTTAAGGAACACCTGTATGTATTTAAATGCTGTTTCAGAGCCCTTGTTTAATATATGTTTGATGCATCCATAGGTATCTTCTTAATGTGCTTGTTCAAGTACAAATTGTTTCTCAAAAATGAACATTTTATATTGGATCAAGTACTGCTATTAGCTATAGTATGTTTTCTTTGTTACCTGCATGTATAATGAAACTTCTCTGGCCTTATATAGATATTCTGTTATTTTGGCAAAGGATTCTTTGCCAAAAGGCATAGATGGTACCTTTACAGTAATACATGAAATGTTTGTATAAGCCTGTGGTAGTTCTGTCATAGATCATCTGGAGAAAGTAAAATGAGAAGCTACAGTGGCAGCAAGTCTAGATTACTTTTAAAAGTGTGCTTAAAGCATTACAAGTGTAATGTACAAATTCTGTACTAAATTGCACCTTTCCCCCCATAATGATTGGACTGAGGTTACAACCTAAAAATGTGCCCCTGCACAGTAAATTTTGAGTTATAACTGCCATGGCCTTATTGTTCCCGTACAAATTCCTGCACTGCTGCAACACACACAAGTACTGCCTCCGTTTACAAATTGAGCTTGCAATTTTAACTTCTCTATGCTTAATAAAACCCTATATTATTGGTGCTGTAGAAAAGGTTCACTGACTCCCGATTGTATATGTAGCTCACTATGGACTGCTGTATTTGACGAGCAATTCTGCTTGTGCCTAAAAATATAAGGAAATTGAATGAGAACATGTCAACCTTTCCTGCAGGAACTAAATTATTGTTTAGGTAACTGGCCTTTTGCTGAATTCAATATATTTGGGATTTTAGTGTATACCACACAGCTTTCAGTGTTTTGACGTCCCCAAACCACTATCAACTTTTTAATCTTGCATTAATCTTGGCATGTGAACAACTTACACATTTATGAAATTCTGTAAATATGTGAATTTTTTTATTTAGGTGGAATGCGTTTTATTTGTTTACTGCTATTTAGCTTTATCCAATAAACTTTAAGTTTTCAGGGTCATGTTGATATTTATATAACTTGACTCCTCAAGAACCATTGTCCAGTTGAAATATGTAAGAGTACACATCTATTCCAATTATTTCATTCAACCTTGAGTGTATGCTTTATATACTACAAGTAGCTGAAGTGCCTTAGTTAGAGATCATATTCTCTCTCCATTGTGTATTCTAAAATTAGAGCACATGAACCAGTTTTAATGTAATGGTTAAAATTCCTGAGTTCTACTTCTGCCTTAGATATGAAACCAGCTTTGGGCCAGTCAGTCTCTCAGCCTTAGGAAGAAGGCAAGGGCAAGTGACTCTTTAAATCTTACCAAGAAAATTGCAAGAGTCAAGACTGGCTTGAAGGCCAATAGAAAAAATATATCTTATTTAATAGAAACCCGTTTCCTGTACATTTTAATTTTCTCCAAAAACATTGCTTACCCACTAAGTGCTTAAACTAGGGTAGAAAAATTAGAATAGTTTCAAATCCACTATATATTAGTTCAACTCTCTCAAAAGAGCAGAATCACCAGAGAAGAAAGTAAAAACAAATTGCCTCCAGCAGAGACCTTCAGCATGTTTTCTTCAAATTAATGCATTGGTCCTGAGATGAGTAGAACGTCTGCCAGCTTAAGCTAGCCTAATGTGATGAAGACACTGCCCCATCACCAAACAATTATATATGTGTGCATGTAACAGAATTGCCACATCTGATTTATTCTATTTACTTTCATTATAGCCTAATTCAGGCATGTCCAAAGTCCGGCCCAGGGGCCAATTGCGGCCCGTTTTCAAATTTTAAACAGCCCACAGCCTCTTCTTCCCACAAGAGTTATTTCTTTAGTCTTTCATAAAATAGTTCATTTGCATTTAATGTAAATGGTTCAAAGAATAGTTGGCCCCACACATTTGAACCTCACTAAATCTGGCCCTCCTTGTAAAAAGTTTGGCCTAATTGAAATGCTATAGATAAGTAGTAACATTAACTGACATTCACTAGGCATAAGGCCTACTGGATAACACCGAAATTCCTCCTACAGCAACTTTTTCCTACAGGGGCCAACCCAATATTTTTGGGACAGAGACATACCTCTGTGCTGTCATTGTTCCCTTACTGTTGGTGATTGCTGTTCCAGTACTCTTGCTGTAACATTGAATCTTTAAGATCAATAGCCCTTGAAAGACGTCCTTCATGAATTTATCTAACCTTTCCCTCCAGCCATCCAAATTAGTAGCCACAGTGTATTCCTTCCAATCAGCTTCACTGAATAGTTGCTGGTTGCCATGGTTGGAGATAATGGGAAACACACTCTGCCCGCTTTTTTCATGCTATAAATGACTTACACACCTTATTGTGTCTCTTTCCCCACTCCTGCACACCAGTTTTGCTGTTTGCCCTTTTCAGATGTAGAGGATAGAACTCTACGTACTGCAATAGCTGTCCTTGCAATCCAATTTATTCTGATCCAAGATCAGACACTATCAGCATGTTCCTCTACAGAAAAAAGCCTTTTAATAACAATGATAAAAATTTGCCCAAAGAGCATATTGTTCCGTGCAACTTGAGGTTGTTTGTTTGCAGATATTGACAGCAGACTTACAAAGGTTTATGTATGACAAAGCTGTTCTTATCACATGTATCATAGATTTGCATAAATGTTCTTGAACTTGCCATTTTCATATCTGCTGCAGACAGAGTCCCATTTACATTGATTCATGCACCATGAAACTGGTTGCTGACCCAATCAGAGGAGTGTGAACTTGGCAGTGAATGTCATTTTCTCAAATTATTTCAGTTTCCTTGACAGACTGCATTTATCATAAGGTGATTTAAACAAAGCCCTAACAATTATTTTTACCATCCGATTAGTTTAATATCATCCACAAACTTTAATAAGCTCACTTTGAATTGTGTATAAGCAAAGTTAAAAGCACTGTAGTTTTTCTTCCTAAGAAAATTACCATCTGCTCCAATTCTATGCTTTCTGTTTTTTAATCTGTAAAATGACAGATCCTCTTATTTTAAGATTACTATGTTTAGTGAAGAACTTTTGATGAACTTCAATTAAATGCTTCTGGAAAATCCAGATATATAGTATCAACAAAGTCACTTCTGACTGAAAGCCCACTAACACTCAGAAAATTCTAGAATGCTGTTGAGACAAAACTTACTTCTGCAAAATATGTTATTTTCATTCCTTTCTTGGTCATTTTTTTAAAACTGCCATTTCTACCAATTCACTTGGAACATATTTCAACTTAGTAGCTGTTAATTTCCTGCTCTGTTCCTTTTTACAAATGAGCCTTTTAACCTCTGTTCTGCAAATCCCTCAGAATTTGATGAGGTTTTCTGAGAGATTTAAAAACAAGGGGGAAAAGTTAATTTAAAAAGTAGCCAAACTCTAATCACTAGAGCTTTGCCTCTTGACTAGGAATGCTAGATTCTTTCGAAGGTTCCATTTTCTGAAAATTTTTGAAAAGCCTTATAATAAACTTTTAAGGAAAAAAGGATCCTTATCATTTCCTCTAGATTTGTATGATATCAGATTAATGTGAGGATTTTAAATTCTATATATTATTGCCATAGAAGTCTAGAGAAAATCAGACAGCTTTTCCCTGAGTCAGGAATTTAATAAAACTCACCAGATAAGCTTTACTCATCAGTAAAGATAAAAAAATACATCTATTCACCCAAAATTATCAAATAGCTTTGGATAGGCAGCCACAATAGAGTCTTCCCTTTTATAGAGTTTTAATTTAAAGGTTTAGCTAATAATTAACAATGGAATGGGTTACCTTAGTACAAATGTTATCTTAGACTGAAAGCAAACACTTCCTTATTTATAGTTAAACACATATCTTTTTATCTAGAGCTAAAACAGATATGTTTTCTATGCATAGAATTTATGTTATGTGGGTTTTGCTATTTGATGTCTCTTCTATATATACTACCTGGAGCCAGTCTTTATTTATTAACTTTATCAAATGACATTCCTTAATTTAAACTTATTGTAAACATAAAATTCCAACAGAAAGATTTTAGATCAACAATTTTTCCAATAATTTCTCTACTTATTTCTGGCTGCTGAAGAAGTCAAGCAACTTCTAAATCTAATAAAATAAATCTGATTATTATCATAAACATGACTGCTGGGATGCATTAAAATCATACAAAACCTTATGCAATTGGATTTCTATTGTATATATTCTCCTGTTGCTTGCTTACATGCAGTCCTTGAGTTTTGACCATAAACGAGCCCTGCAATTGCAGTTGTAAAACAGGTTGTAAAGTGGGTCACTAGTGAGCAGACATGATTTTATGACATTTTTGCAGTGATAGTTAAGCAAATGCAGCAGTCATTAAGCAAATGCATTGTTTGCAATGGGGCAGTTTTTGTCAGAAACAAGAAGTAAATACTGGTTTCTGACAAAGCCATTGTAAAATCATGGTCAAATAACCTGCAAATGACCATAAATGTGGGCTGTTTACCAAGCACCCAAAATGTCATATGACACTACGGTGGGTGAGAATGGACATTAGAATTTTGAAAGTAGGTCCTAAGTAGCTTTTCTTGGGGGGAT
Source organism: Thamnophis elegans (assembly GCF_009769535.1). Classification (NCBI taxonomy): domain Eukaryota; kingdom Metazoa; phylum Chordata; class Lepidosauria; order Squamata; family Natricidae; genus Thamnophis; species Thamnophis elegans. The sequence continues at coordinate 125,598,326 of NC_045542.1, read as the reverse complement.
GAGGGTGTTCTGTTATAATTTCAAATAGTTGCTAAGGACCAGCGGTGGGTTCCTGTACTGGTTGGTACCGGTTCGCTTCACACGCGTGCACACATACCACAAGTTGCTTGCTCATGCTCAGTTGACTGAAAATTGTTCTGCGCATGCACAACCCACCTCTGCTAAGGACTATCAACAGCAGCAGCCCCTAAACTTTCGAGCACATGGAATCGGTTCTGTGGAAAAGGGTTTTCCACAGACCGAAGGGGGCGTGGTTTCATGTGCTCCCTGCATCCCACAGATGGGGCTTCACTTGTTTCCACGGCCTGGTTTCTGGCATGCCACGGACCGGTGCCAGTTCCTGGACAATCCTGACCTACAGTACTGCTCAACATACAGCAGTGCGTACCCACATTTCTTAGATATCCTTTGCTTCCTAGGAAGCAAAACCTTTTAAAGATCCCTTAATTATATAAAGTTCTTCCTTGAGAAGGGAGGATTTACCTCTATAGTTATGCTCTAACTCTAAAACTTCTGGGTAATTTTCTCTGGTTTTGTAACGATGTTGCAGAACAAGGCAAATAAAATAAGCTGCATCCTACTCCACAAATCAAATGTTGGGAAGTGAAACAAAATAACCAGTACTATTTTGGGTCCTGGCTGAAAATCGGGAACTGCTATAATATTATTGCATCTTAAGCAATGGGACAATATCATGACTGACATGACAAATGTTGCTGAGAAATCCAGTAGAAGCAGGCTATCCTCCACTTTTCAGTGTAGGGAATCCATCAGGGCAATGAAGTCATTTCCACCCTGAACAAAATCAAAATCCTAAGCAGGAAGGGAGAAGTTTTCTTCAAAGAAAACTATGGAATATTAATTTATGATTTATTTATATGTGCTGTTGACCTTGTGGAACAATGATTTGTGCTTTGTATATGATATTCTGTAGACAGCAGAAGTAGGTATCTCTCTCATGTATTTATGTAATATAAGATGAGCAAAGTAATTAAGGCAGTCCTTGTACATCACATTAAAAAGAGAAATAAAATAAGCCTTCAGGGAATAAATTGTCTATAGTTAGAACAGAATAACAAGGCTGGAAAAGACCTTGGAAGTTTTCTATCAAATACCCTGCTTGAGCAGAATCTCTATTTAGAATCCACCCAAAGTCACTTCTGGGTGAGACAAGTAAAATAAAAATTGAACAATCTGTATTCCCAATTTATAGCCACTTTTATACAAAGCATTGTTTTTAACTAGGATTTATATTTTCAGAAATGGAATATTTATAAAGATTTATCACTCTTAACTAGGTTAGGACAACCTAATAAGCATAATCTAAGCATTCAGTTTTGGTCGCCACGATGTAGAAAAGATGTGGAGACTCTAGAAAGAGTGCAGAGAAGAGCAACAAAGATGATTAGGGGACTGAAGACTAAAACATGAAGAACGGTTGCAGGAACTGGGTATGTCTAGTTTAATGAAAAGAATGACTAGGGAAAACATGATAGCAGTGTTTCAATATCTCAGGGGTTGCCATAAAGAAGAGGGAGTCAAACTATTCTCCAAGGCACCTAAGAGTAGAACAAGAAGCAATGGGTGGAAACTAATCAAGGAGAGAAGCAACTTAGAACTGAGGAGAAATTTCCTGACAGTTAGAACAATTAATCAGTGGAACAACTTGCCTCCAGAAGTTGTGAATGCCTCAAGACTGGAAGTCTTTAAGAAGATGTTGGATAGCCATTTGTCTGAAACGGTATAGGGTTTCCTGCCTAGTCAGGGGGTTGGACTAGAAAACCTCCAAAGTCCTTTCCAACTCTGCTATTGTATTGTATATTGTATTGTATTATTGTAATACTATTGGACCTAAGGATAACCAATATGAAGGCTCTCCATCATACCAGTTCCTCATTGTGTCATCATCCTTTTCCAACGAACTATTTGAAATTCAAAACTTGCAACAATTGTCAGTTGTTCTAATATTGAGGATTTATTCCCTCCCACCCCCAAATAAGGGATTCATTTTAGCCACTACTGCTTAAGTTATTTTGTTTAGTGTGCATGATTTTTCTTTGCTTTATCATTATCATTATCATTAAAGGTAAAGGTTTCCCTCACACATATGTGCTAGTCATTCCCGACTCTAGGGGGCAGTGCTCATCTCCGTTTCAAAGCCAAAGAGCCTGCACTGTCCAAAGACATCTCCCTGGTCATGTAGCTGACATGACTAAATGATGAAGGCACACGGAATGCTGTTACCTTCCCACCAACTGCTAAGTTGGCAGAAGGTGGGACAAGTAACGTGAGCTCACTCCGTTTTGGGGTGCTACGGATTCGAACCACCAAACTGCCGAGCTTTCTAAGCGACAAGCTTACCATGTTAACCACTGAGCCACCACATCACGCTTTATCATTACCTTCTGTTAAAAAAAATAGGCAAACTCAAAGCAAACTTGAAAAGAATATACCTGTAACTCATAATCCACAAGAATTCTCATGTGCTATTAAATGTAAAAATTTTATCTGAAAAATGATTTCTCTTAAAAAAGAACAATGGTTTTGCTGCTGAATTTCATAGAACAAAAGCTAAATATAAACTGTCTAAGTACTCTCAACATTGGACACCCCTGCCCAAAAAAGAACCTTAGGTTATGTGAGTCATGTTAGTCTTGTAAAATTACAAGCAGATTCTGGTTATTTTCTGAAGCTGAATACATATATGTTCTTCAACAGTAAATAAAATGCAGATCTTCAGAGTAATTTCATATACTACTTCATACCTGTAGTATTTGTTATACAGCCAAGATCTGATCAACTAATGATAGTTATGATATGGATGACATATCCATATATAATGATAATGGATATTTCTCACAACTTTGTACTTGTGCATATTGGGAATACTCAAGAAAACTGAGAACTAATGCTTCATTTAATGAGCAATAGCACTTAGATTTATATACCGCTTCATAGTGCTTTTACAGCCCTCTCTAAGTGGCTTACAGAGTCCACATATTGCCCCACAACAATCTGGGTCCTCATATTTACCCACCTCAGAAGTATGGAAGGCTGACTCAACATTGAGCCGGTGAGATTTGAACTGCTGAACTGCTAGCAGTCACCCAAAGTAGCCTGTAGTCCAGCACTCTAACCATTGTGCCACCTTGGCTAATTATTTAGTTCCCCCCATCAAAGCCTGCTAGGCTGCCTCATTATTGTGGGGGTGGTATGGTTAGTGGGTATTCCTGTGAGGGATAAGCAGAGAATACTGGTTCCCAAGATCCCAAGGCCATCTCTGTTAAAGCAGGCATCCACCTTATATCAGGCATGAGACAGTATAGGAAGGTGTATGCTTATCAAGATAAGGTGATTATATAGACAGCCATTAAAAGATAGGATGCAACATTAAAATGACCTTTGTAAAGACATAGAAGATGGAAACAGATATGGAAAAACATGGAAAGTCTTCCAAAAGATCTATAACCTCAAAAGGTTTCAAACTCAAATAGGTTTTCTAAAGGATAGCAATGGGCAGGTAGAACTGATTGCAAGAAGATCAAATAGGGATGGAAGGAGTATACTGAAATTCTATACAGTAGAGATGCCAATATCTAAGATACCTTAGAAGATATTATCTCCTTGCAAGAACCTCTAGAATTAGAAAATTAATTTACATCACTCATTACCAAGTCAGGCTACAGGCACTAATGGAATACCCAGAGAAATATGCCGAGCAACTGAAGATTTCAATAAGGGCTCTAAGCAAGCTTTGCCAGAATAGTTGAAGGATGACACAATGCCCATCAGATTGGAAGAGGTCAGTCTAATATCATTACAAGGAGACTTAGCAGAGGATGCAAACTATCATGAATTTTTAATTTCACATGGTAGCAAAATAATGTGTCAGGCCTGTCCCAGCTTGGATATTCAGGAAATACTTTTGACTCCATCTGTAGTGCGAGGTATATTTTCACTGAAGGCAAGTAGCAAAGCCAGATCTGAGGATTTTGGGCACAACCTAGGTAACTTTCCCTTCTCCCAGGCCCTACCCACCTTGGCCATCTTAGTGGAGTCCAATAAGTTTAAACTAGGTGTTTTGGTAACAGTTTCACATTTGGCACCTATTTGGATGGGTGTTTCGCAGGCTTGTGTTCTTGGATCTTTCAACCATTGCTTCTGGATGGCACCTTTGATTCCTGTCATCCCCCTATCTTCCCACTGCCCATCCCCACATTTTATGGCAGGCTGCTATCAAAGCAAAGCTAAGCAGGGCTGAAGCTATTTGATTGCAGATCTGACATGACGGTTATGATTAACCAAGGCATATTATTTTGTTGTTAGTTGCAAAGCCGTGTGTAAACCCCATTGACAATGTTCCTCCAAGCCTTCTTGTCCTCTACCACCCTCTGAAGTTTAAGCTCATGCCTACTGCCTCCTTGACTCCATCCAGCCACTTCATTCTCTGGCGTCCTCCAAATAGAAATCCCAGATGGTCAAGCCAGTTTTAGGAAGGGCAGACACATTAGTGCAGATGTAAGCTAAATAATACAGAAAGTCAAAGAATACTACACATTATTTCATTAATTGAATATCCCTTGAAAAATGGGAATCCTGAAACATCTCACTGTCCTCATGAAAATGCTATACACAAGACAGAAGACACGGTTACTCTACAACAGTGTTTTTCAACCACTGTGCCGCGGCACACTAGTGTGCCGTGACATAATGTAAGGTGTGCCGTGGGAAAAACACTTTATATATAGTCAATATAGGCACAGAGTTATTTTTTTTTAACATTTTCTAATGGTGGTGTGCCTCGTGATTTTTTTCATGAAAAAAGTGTGCCTTTGCACAAAAAAGGTTGAAAAACACTGCTCTACAACATGGACACCATCCAGGAAAAAAATACCCACGTGGTTGGCAACGGCTTGATGGCAACCAATCAAAAAGCGATTAGTGTAGTGAAAACACAGAAATCACGGAAATATGTAGCAAAGCCTTTAATTGGCAGCAAGAGTTTTGGGGGAACGACAAGTAAACTCCCGTTTCCACCAGCCAGTTAGCTAAACTGCAAATCTCGCCCCCTGCCGGGGACTACGCGGCCAAAAGGCCAGCCAATCCCCAAGCTGGCAAAGGTGCAGCGATATCGCTCCGCCCAAAAAACTAACCCATTCTTTCTGATTGGCTAAGCCGTGCCGGGGAGACAAAAATCGCAGCGCGCCACATCAACTCTTTTCTAAGGTGAAGCCCTACCCACACGCGTTCCGCGGCGACAATCACCCTTGGCTGACGTCATTTTCATCCGTCGGCTCTTCGGTCGGAAAGCCTATCGGGAAGTTTTCGAAGGCGAATCCGAAGGCGTTCTTCGCCAAGTGTCGCAACGCTCTCTTTCTAAACCCTGCCTTCCCTCTCCTCCCGCGGCCGTAAGTCACACCCTTGGCTCTTAAAGTAGACGCGTTGTCCTTTGGGGGCCGAGGCGGAGTTGGGAGGAGGAGGAGGAGGCGCGGCGCGTCTTCGCTTTCGGGCCCCCGCCCGCGCTTCCCCAGGCGCGGAGGAGCGTTCTGAGCACAACTTCCGCGAGAAGTATGCGCGTGAGAGGAGAGCGCGGCGGCTGCGGCGGCTGCGACTCCTCCGACCATGCAATGGCGGTCGTTGGTGTTGGCGCTGCTGGCCCTGAGACTGGCCGGACAGGCCCTCCTGTGGCTGGCGGGGCCCAGCTTCGGCTTCTACCAGCAGCGCCTCCGCGCCTTTTCCTGCGGCAGTCCGGCCAAGGAAGGAGACCCCTCTAGCTCGCGGTGCCTCAAAGCCCCTCACTGGGCCTCTTTCTTGGGACGAGCATGGGGAGGCGATAGCGGCGGCGGCGGTGATAACAACGGCGAAGGCGGCCGCGGGAAGAGACCCGGCCCCGCCGCTGCTGCTTCTTCCTCTTGGTCCCGCCGCAATGGCGGCGGCGGCGACGAGTATGAGCAGCGCTACAACCGGGCTTTCCCCCTTCAACTGCGGGCTCAGTTGCGCGACGCCGCCCGCAGCATGTTCTCTTTCGGCTACGACAACTATATGGCCCACGCTTTCCCTCAGGACGAGCTGAACCCCATCCATTGCCGCGGCCGCGGGCCCGACCGAGCCGACCCGTAAGTTGCCACGGAGGTGTTGAGGGGGCCGAGAGGGTAGATGGTTGCCCGCTTTGGCTCTCGCTTCCCCCCCCACTCCCGTTGTTTGTATTCTGGACGTGGGGTGTGGAGAAGGGGGGCATTATGTTAGTGGCATCCTAGGGGAGGTAGCTGCCTCCTTGTCTGTAACTTAAATGGACAGTGAGTGATTTGGCTTTAGAAAGAAAGTTAATTAACTGCTGAGTTAATTACTGTGTGAGGTTCGTTGGAAGCACATTTTCAAAAGATAAGTATAGCTTTTATCCTTTGGATTCAGTCATCTCTCGGTGGTTAATGTGTTTCCAGTTCATTACTATCCATTGCATATATAAGAACAATTATAAAATGCCCTGATTTAGGTATCCTACAATAGCAATAAAAGTCCCCATTAGTACGTGTACAAGAATCGCAGGATATGAACAGATGAAAGGTTCCGATAGTGATAATAAAACAGAATTATTTTTTACTGAAGCCTTCCACTTCTTTGACATAGAAGGATTTAGTATAGGGCGACAACCATAATTCAATCGTCTTTTTCAAATACCTTTTCTTATATTTTATAGTCTAGCGTCTGACAGAATTATATTGAATTTGGTGATGGTATTTTGCATGTTGTTTATGCTTCTAAAGATCCTTGACCTTCTTGAAAATTGCATAAGCGTTGCTTCATTCCTCCCAAGAGGAATCTTTCTCAGGTGTAAATACTAAGCTTAGATGCTTTGAAAGTACTAATACTTTATTTGTATGCCTATCTCATACAGCCACATATATCAACCTCAGAGTGCTTCTGAATAGTTGTGCGTGTATGGTGTGGTGCACTTTCTAGATTCACAAATTTAAGGGGACATGTCTCATATTTTGGGCAAGTCGATTTAAAAGCGAGTTTTATGACATCTTAAAAAAATAGTGTACTCTTTTCTAAATAATGCCAATCTAAGAATATAATACAAACCCTGATGGATAGTTCTATCTAATCTTCTCTTATAATTGCTAACCATAGTAATAATAAATAATATTGTGGGGAGCAATAAGCCATTCTTAGTGTAGTTTCAATTGGCATTGATTTTGAGGACAAAGTATGTGTATAAAATCCATGGTAACCAGTAAGGCTGTTTAAATCACTTGGAATAATTATATCTGTACAGCAAAATCATGAGTAAAGCATTCATTATTTAAGTAGTTGTCTTTGCCAGAGGGTGGTAGGTCCACTTTAACAGCTGTTTCTGTGAATACATTCATAGAAGTGATCTTGTTGGAACTGCTAAATTAAAGCAAACTTCCAGAAAATGTATATTGCTCTAATGAAAAATAGCTATTGATAGTTGCTAGTTCAATATAGGCTTTCATGGCTATGTAATCCTTTGTTATATTTTAGATTTTAATGGACATAGTATGATTGTTTTTGACAATCCTGAATGCCTTTGTACTTCATTGGATGCTTCTAAACTTAGATGATATTTGAGAATAGGGCATTCTTTTTTTAAAAAGCATATTTTTACACATACTAGCCTTTTCTTTATTTTTAGCAGCTGTAAAATCTTTTTGCTAATCTTGGTGATTAATATTGCACATTTCACTTTACATGTGAACTAGTATTGTAATGCATATAATATTGGCAGCCTTTTTTTAAGTGTGTTAATTTATCCTTCCATGTGCATTCCATTTTATTTTGTAACAATGATATTTGTTTACCATTTTATTTGCAGTTTTGAAATATTCTTCTGAAACCACTTGTCTTATTTTTTGCTTTTAGTAATCTTAAAACATTAAAGCCATCACCAAATGTAGCCCTATCACTTTTCATCCTTAACTTTAGAGATGATTCATGAATACCTTAAAAAGTCCCAATACATTGAGAGCCATATAGCCATTAGTTTCTCAAAAAATGCACAGCTGTTGCTCTTTCCCCACCTTCCTGATTATATAAGATATGAATTCTTAGATTGCTACAGATTTTAAATAGTTTCTAAATAGAAAATATTTGCAAAATGGCAGTTTTGCAAATATTTGCAAAAATAAAACTTTTTATGGAAATAATAATATATATCTGTAATCAATTTTCATCTGACACAAATGGTTACATATAGAAATAATGTGAGGTTGACTTCCATATTTGATTGGAACAAAGATTCTTGGAACACGTGGAAATCATTCAGATTTCGTAGTGGACTTAATTTTATTAAAAATTCTTCAAAAACATGGCTGTTTATTAGAAGTGCATTTTGTAAATTTGAACATTTATTAGAAATAAGGTAATATAATGTGCTGTCGATGTTATCCATGCTATTCTTTAGATAGTATAATTGTGCCTATTTTCAAACATATGTGTCATTAAGAAATACAGTTCTCTGATTTCTGCAGTCATTCTTTCCAAATAGCCTAGATTAATCTGATTATCGGATTAGACAGATTATTGTAATTAGCATAAAACATTAGGCAGGTAACATGCACACGTGTGTGTGTGTGTGAATATAATTGATATATGTTGTGTAGCGAAATATTTCTGTAATCTCAAATTTTTGCAGATTAGATTTATATATAGTCTTGTGTCTTTTAACAGTATTTCTGATGTTATCCTGTTAGAATAATTAAACATTAAGTAAATATTAACATTTTCTAAATAGCAAACTCTCATTTTGGTTATTTTTTCTAGGTATGTATAAAATCTCCAGTGTTCTTGGTTGATTGTCTTTTTTTTCAGGACAGATGTTCTTTCTATATTTTTCATAGAATTATCATAGATTAACTATAGCTCATTTTTTAAAAATCAGACTACAATTAATTATAGACCATTTCCAGAGAAGTAAGTTCCATTTCTTGAAAAAAAATCTAAATATGATTAAATATCATGTTGTCTATAGATATTTTTCTGCAGAACAGTTATTCTTAATCATTAATATTCTAAATAGAAAGTGTTTGCTGTATTAGAGTAAAAAATGAGGCTTTTTGCAAAAAAATAATTGATGTCAGGGCTATATGGTATTTACATCAATTTTTACTTTAGAAAATTTACTTACAAGGGACAACAGCTTTTCTTTCTGTCATTTATAGCACTTCCTGCAGCTCCAAGCTTGAGCATAACATAAATATTTCATATTTTCTAAAATCATGTAATGTGCTGTATAATATGCAGCCTAGTCAAAAACAGTGCAAAAAGTCTTAGGCCAGTTTGTAGAGAAAAAATCTCCCATGTTTATAGAGAGTTTAGCATGCATTTTTAAAGGAACTTTATTTTTACAATGATAAGATGCTATTTGGGCTGAGCAATAGGTTTTTGCTTCAACTATTTTCTACAGGAAAAAGATACTTTAGGGATAAATAACTCTGTGCTGTAAGATGAGTCCAATTTGAGTCCACTTTTTCCATAGGTCATTTTGGCTAAAATCACCTAGTGGAGAGTCCAATACTTGTATATTGGACTACATTAGTTGTGATATAAATAATAGATTATTGTTTAAAATACCATAGGTATCCAGTTTCTAAAATCAGATTTGCTGAATCTACTGAGTACACTTGAGTACTCCTTTTAATCATAATTAAAACTTCAGTGGAAATAAGTGTCAGCTACTTTGCTCTTGTAAGTTTCGTGCCATGATATTAATATACAATTCCAAACATAGTTTGTCTACAAAGTAAATAAAGGTGGGATAAAAATCAAATAAATGAAAGTGTTAATAAATAAATGAAAATATTAACACTATGAAAGTGTTAATATTATGTTTAAATTATATAGCTGCAGCTGCAATCTTATCCCCTTATTTAAGAATATTTCCCTTAAAATTCTTTGGGATGTTCTTCCAGTTAATGGTATGTAGAATTAGGCTATATCACTGAAAATTTACCTAAGTCTTTTTAAATTTGGTTGAACTAACTTTAATGAAATTTATTTCAGTTCAAATCTGAATATCAATGATGTCCTGGGAAACTACTCGCTTACTCTGATTGATGCATTGGATACCCTAGCAGTGAGTTAAATCTATTTTTTTTATTTCTGAAAGGAAAAACAAGTACTAGCAGAAAAATATATATCAAATTTCGCAAAAATATCTTCATTAACACAGTGCCCAATCCCTCAATTTTGTAATCTAGAAAATTGCTAAAGAATATTTTCCTAGGCCAATATTGACAAGTCCTGATCTTGCAAAGTTATGAGAAGATCCCTTTCTTTAGCCTGTAATAGGGAGGGTTTCCCCATCTCCCTATTCATGCTTGGCTTGAGAAATAGGCTTAAGCAAGAAGAGAGTCTTTTCTACATGCCACAGATTTAAGAAATAGAGACGTTTGTAGCAACCACGAATTTTACAATTAAAAAGTTTTGGCACAGAGGTATTGTTGTTAGGTAGCTTTATACTTTAATTAATTAGGTAATTTAGTACTTTAAAATATTAAATATACTTTAAGATATTGCTTTTCTATTCCATGTTATGTTAAGTTCCTTGCTAGCAGAGGTAGGGGAGAAATTATTTCAGTTCATATTTTAAGGTAAAGCTAATCATTTTATATTTCTCAACTAAGCCACATTTAGTATTTTATATTAATAGATTTCCAGGTTTTGTAATGGAGCTATATGAACAAAAATAATACACAAAAATATTTGTCATAAATAAATATGTAGTTGTAACAGCAAAACTATGCAGGTGGCCCTTGGTATTTGTGGTTCCATGGCCCATGACTTTGTTTATCATTGCTAAAAAGGCACCAACTTGTGGTAAAAGTTTTCATTTATCTGCAGCTTTGCTTTGTGTTTTTTTGTAACAGTCTTCCAATATTTGAAGCACTGTTAACAGAGAAGAGGGGGTCAACCTATTCTCCAAAGCACCTGAGGACAGAAAGTAAAGGATGGGAGCTTTATCAAAGAGAGATCCAACCTAGAATTAAGGAGAAATTTCCTAACAGTAAGAACAGTTAATCAGTGGAATGGCTTGCCTCCAGAAGTTGTAGGTGCTCCATCACTGGAGGTTTTAAAAAAGAGATTGGACAGCCATTTGTCCAGAATTGTATAGGGTTTCCTGCTTAAGCAGGGAGTTGGACTAAAATACATCCAAGATCCCTTTCAACTCTGTTATGTAATTCTGAAAAATGACTGAAAGGCTTTGCATGTACTGTATAATAAAATAAATTTTTCAGGGTTTCATTATATGGTTCTTTGGCTGGAATAAAGGCACACATAAGAGGACCATTTAATTATTAAAGGGAATATTGTTTATAGAAACATTAAGAAAAAATATCACACAAAGTTAATGTTTTAGAGCAAATGTTCATAACTGCATAATTTTTGTAGGTGTGAATTTTAAGAAAAAAACATAATGAGGCAGGGATTGATTAGGACTTAAAACTGGAAAAGTGAATTGAAATTGACAGATTTGTCCAGCTCTTCAAATAAATCATATTGAAATAATTGATTTTATTGCAAGCTGATCATTTGACTTTTTTAACCTCAATGTTGTTAGTAAATCTGTTCTAGCTGTGTGCCTATCACTAAATATTTTATCATGTTATTAAATACTTTTAAAATACATGTTACGCATTTAATCCTGCTTTCTCCCCCTCTCTCCCGGCCTCTCTGCCCCTCCCCTTCTCTGCTGTCGCTAGTTAAGTTAAAATAGTTTTTGTAAATTAACACTTGATTCCTCTTTTGTTTTAACCTAATGGGTTCACTATTGTCTGTAACAGTATCATAAAACACTTTGTAGAAAATCTTGATAATAGAAATATAGATTGTCTTTGACTTATGACCAATTGTTTAATGATACCTTCAAAGTTATGGCAGAAATGAAAAAGTTAATTATGATCCATCCTCGAGGTTCTAACTGCTGCATCACCCCCTCAGTGATGTGATTGCATTCCAGGCGCTTGACAACCAGCTGATATTTACGACTGATTGCATTGTCCCATGGTTATGTGATCGAGTTTTGTGACTTTTTTTGCCATTTTCCATTAAAAAAAAATTCATCTGCTAAAGTGGATTAGGATTTACTACCACATGGTTTGCTTAATCAGGGAATTTGCTTAATGGTCATGTGATTCCTTTTATTGCCACCATAAAATAGAATCCTATTATGTAATGACTTAACAAAGAAAGTTCTGGGCTTAATTGCTTAATCATAAGAGTGGATTTCTTTTATATTTTGATGACATTAATTGCAGATATTTAAATTTTTCAAATTTAACAATTTTGGTATAAAAATGTGCGGAGAGTTTTTTCAGATCTTTTTTCTTTTTCTTAAAGGTAATGGGAAATTCTTCAGAATTTCGGAAAGCAGTGAAGCTTGTGATAGACACAGTAACATTTGACACAGATTCAACTGTCCAAGTGTTTGAGGCAACAATTAGGTAAGATGTTGCTTAAATTTGACAATACTGAATATGAATAATACATTCAAGAAACTCTGGAACAAAATTTATTCTGCTTGCTCTAACTGATGAGATTCACACTATCAGTTTCATAAAACAATAAATTTAAAGCAATTCATATTATGGTTTAATAACTTGGGTGTATAATTTATAAATTATAACTTGACTAGTTCTTTTAATGCAGCTGCGCATCCAAATCAAAGTAAAGTTTTGCTCTCCTATTTGGCTCAGTCTTATCCAATAAGATGATATATATTCTACCTGGCAACTATGAAATGCAGGATTAAGGGACAAAGTCAGAACTTTATGATTAAGAAATACTTGTTTTGAATGGATTTAAATCTCCAAGAATGCATGAATTACATTTATAAGTACTGAAGGACCTTGTTGCCTGAACCTTTATTTAATCTTTGAGAAATCTTAGAGAATGAGCAAGGCCAATGTAATTCTTTACCTTCAAAAAGGAGATAAGGAAACCGAAGAAGGATTCTTGTAGATGAAATAATATCTGGGTAAGATTTATTAGGCTTTAAACTGAATACTATAAGGATAGAGGTAGAAACCCTGAGGTAAGCACCACTGATAAACACTTTTATATTACAGAAAGTGAAAGCTGAAATGTCATTTTTAAACCACTCACCTCAAAAAATTAAAGTAAAAAAAGAACATGGATTCATAAGGCATGAACTGTGAATGGTACAATTTGTAAGACAAAATAATAAAAGGGAAAGGAAATTGCACTGTGTGATTAAAAATATTGATTCACAGAAATATGTATTAATGAACATGAAATGCTGTCAAGAGCATTTATGTTACAAATAAGATGAGGAACAAATGAAAACAATACTGTAACATCTCGTATCACTTTCCCATTCAAGAAAATGTGAGTTCTTCCAAAACCAACTTGCAGTTCTTTCAAAAAATTATCATTTGTAGCAATGGGAGACGTCAATTGTTCTGACATAAGTTAGAGCCGGTTCTATCAAACATTATCTTTCTAGGAGATCCCTTTTTGTTGATGACGGCATGCTCCATCAGAGGTTGGAGAAAGGCACAAGAACTTTTAGGGTGTTTCTATTGCTTTATTATGCTTTTCTGCCTTTAAAAATTCTTATTGCTGTGTTGAGATCTATTGATATAGACTATACATACATTGCCTTACTGCTAATATGTGTGATCATATGTTTGATCGTAATTCTGTTATTTCACAGATATTGTCTCATTTAAAATAATAACTGATATAATTTCTTTTAGGGTTTTGGGAAGTCTGCTTTCAGCCCACATAATAATTACAGATACCAGGCAGCCTTTTGGTGATATGACTATTAAGGGATATGATGATGAACTGTTGCATATGGCTCATGACCTGGCAGTAAGGTTATTGCCTGCCTTTGAGAATACCAAAACTGGAATTCCTTATCCAAGGGTATGTGTAAGAACAATTGCCAATTTTCAGGCAAAGAAAATTCAGTCTTTTAACCCAAAGTGTAACATTTAACTTTGTCTTTTAAAATGTTCTATGTATACTTGTTCCTCTTATCACTATCTACAAGATCAAGCTGAATTTGTCACTATCATTGTTTTAATATATTTTGGAAAGCAAATTTTGTAGTAAATATATTGAATGAACTTCGGTTTCCTCAAGGATTTCAGTGTTCTGATTTCTTGATGGCTAAATATTGACATGGTCTAAATATCCCTTTAAGATCATTTCTCTGTGGAATATGATGCAAGTTCATGACAGAGCACTGATGAAACGTCTGTCACTAACTTTGAAACTTCAAAAGATAGTAATACAGATGCTTATTCCTTAGTAAGCTTGTATTTAAACCTTCATATCTTTGCAGGTGAACTTAAGGACAGGAGTTCCTTCTGGAAGCAATAATGAGACTTGCACTGCGGGGGCTGGATCATTACTGGTAGAATTTGGAATTCTTAGTCGGCTTCTTGGGGATTCAACTTTTGAGTGGGTTGCCCGTCGAGCTGTAAAAGCCCTCTGGAACTTAAGGAGCAATGACACTGGGTTACTAGGTACTTATCTTTTTTCCTGGATATCATTCATATCACTTTTTGGTTTTTATTGTTCTGATAGCTGAACCTTCATATTCTTATCGATATGAGAGCAGAATCTTTTGCCGCTGAATTAAATAGATCTCTATAGACATTTCCAATTACTTGGGATATTAAATTAATCATTACTTTATTCTTATCATTTATATTAGGTTTTTTTTTTTTAGTGTGTGGCACATGTTAGCTATGGATCACCGAGGTGGCTGGCTGCTCTGTGAAAGGATTTTTTTCGGGTGGTGTTATTTTTTACCTGCGGGATGCCTGGATGCAATCAGGGGAGGCTCTTTTCTTGTCCCTACGCGATTTATTCGCTCATGGGAATTGAGCCGCCAACCTCAGCGTTGCACAGGCCCAGTGTCTTACCATGTGAGCCACCGCGGCCCCCTATATTAGGTTGAAAATAGTTCTAATCAAATGGAACTTCTAATCAAATGGAATAAGTTCATTCCTGTTATTTGTATTTTCCATTTATTTGAGTTTTTTGAGTTCAAAAAGCAGTTTTGGTGGTGTATTTGAGAGTAGTTTCGAAACACCTGAAATCCAGCATGCATTCTTGTTTTTAAAAGATCCAGAGTAGTAGTAAACACTGATACTGTGGCAACCATTTCTGAAACATTGCAATATATTTGTGGAGTCATATAGCACATATTTGTATTTTGAGTCAATATGGTTAGTAAGACTGATTCTGATGTTTTTTAGGAGTCTGATCTTTTCTGGACAAATTAGATGAATATCCATAATTTAGAAAAATAAGATAAAATGATTACATTTAGATATAATTCATATGTTGTGTGGACATTGGAAAATATAAGTTCATATTGCAGTATTGTATATTCTAAAATACAGCATAAAAGCATAAGTAAAAGGCATATGTAAATTTACACACAACACATCTCTTGGATCAAATAGACATCAAAAATTATTTTTTATACCTTATGTTAAAGCACATTTCAAGATTTCTGTTCTTGTTGGGAGTTTAAATTTGGAAAGAACCCTTGTTAGAATTCATGCTTTTGAGTGCATGTTGAATACTGAATAATTAAGTAGCAGAAAATTCCATGAAAAAGAAAAATATGCCCAATATATTGAATCTTCGCTTTGGATTTAGAGTATGGACTTAGTCCATCTGTCAGTTAATGCTAACAAACCTTCAATATGCTAACAGACCTTCAAAGTAAAAGACTTATTTCAGAGTATGATTTGTACTTTTGCATATATGCGTAATTTGATTTATACTGTTGAGTTTTATTATGTACTGATCTTTGATGGCAATAAAAATTATAATTACTTTAAGAAATACACAGGGTAGAAAATTCTCTTTCTACTTAAACTATATCTAGAAAAGAAGGAAACGTGAGACATGGAGAGAGTTGTTTTTTGTCTAAACACTTATTCAACTAGCAATATGCCAGATGAGAACTGTCTTTTCCTGTCAGAACAGCTCATAGGTGCAAAGAGATGACTCAATCATCAGCAATTCTTAACTGTCCATCCTGATAATAGATAGCTGATAAATAGCTCATCTAGTTCTGAAATCTTTTGTGACTCATTGTTGCAAATAACAAAAAAGCCAATGGGTTTTTATGCTCTGGGTTCCCCTAAGCTATAGGACAAGGTGTGTCTACAATCCATTCCTTAGGTCAGGTTGCTATAAATGAGTCATGGAGAATCATGCAATAGAAAGTAAACCATAGATATGTAGAATGAAATACACATCTAAAGCTAGAACTATATTGTTTCTAGTTCTCAGCAAATCATATTTTTCTGTCTTAAATTGATTGATTGATTGCTAAATCAAATTAATAAATGTAAAGGTTTCTAATTGGAATGTTTAAAAAGGCCTTATGTGAAATCCTCTAAATAATAGGCTTTCTACCCATCTACATCCACTGACTAAAAAAGAAGGTTCTGTGATTGCATAGAAGCTTTTCTAAGGTGACATAGAATGAAGGTCTTTTTAAATGATTAATTGCCTTCTCTTCCCAGGAGGTTGAGTTGTGCGTGATTGACTGTAAACAATTGTAGAAAGATGAATTATGTGTACATGGAAGCTTCTGCTGACTTAGATAATTTATCAATGGAGTGGACAAATTAGATGTAATCCAATGTTAATGCAGCTTTGAATTTGGTTTTATCTTTTTTTTTTATAATATTGACAATTGTACAGATCAAAAATCTCTAGTGTGATGTTATAGATGTGATGCCTGCTAGATTTTCTGCTTATGTCCAATAATACCTTCTCTAAAGTTGTTCTCCTTTACAGCAAAACATATGAAACAGCCATAGCTTATTTATTCTTTGTCTCTTAAAATAATACTTGTGTTTATTATTATTACTATTGATGCTGAAAAATACATTAAGTAGATTGGATTACATTTTTTATGTAGTGAATTATCTGCCAATTTTAATCTAAAATAGTAAACTCATAATTTCCTTTCAGAATCACAGATAAATATATTAATAAAGAATATGGTTTGATAGTTGGCCATATATAATGCACTTCATATATTTAAGTAAAGTGAATAAGGTGTTTACTTATCCAAAAGTATTCATATTTGAATATTTTGAATATCTTATTGTACTCAAAATTACGCTTGTTTTTAATATTTAGATCCTGTGTGAATTTCCATAAATAGATGTTCTTTAATTTAGTATTGTACAAATATGGGGATTTTATTCTCCCCTGAGAGTTGTTTAATTGAATTATGATTTAGATATGTGCATTTATATTTAAGTAATATTCTCTTTTCTCTTTCTCCCTTTCTCTTTTCTTGTTTCATAGGTAATGTTGTGAATATTCAAACTGGCCATTGGGTAGGAAAACAAAGTGGCTTAGGAGCAGGCTTAGATTCATTTTATGAATATCTTTTGAAATCATATATCCTCTTTGGAGAAAAAGAAGATTTAGAAATGTTCAATGATGTTTATCGGAGTATTCAGAACTACTTAAGGCGAGGGTACGTGAATTATGGGTGCTATTTTTAAGTTATTATAACACTGTTTGGAGAGCCAGTTGGATGTAGTGGCTAAAGCATCAGTCTAGAAACTGGGAGACCATGCATTCTAGTCCTGCCTTAGGTACAAATTCAACTGGGTGGACTTGAACCTGTTGCTCACTTTCGGAAGAAGATAGTAACTTGCATAATAACTTGCATATATCTTGCCAAGAGAACCGTGAGGACTACTCAAGTTACCAAGAGCCAACGATAATGTTGGCTCTTGAAGGCAATAAATAAATGACCATTGAGTGGCAGAAAATATGAAATGGATTGATTCCTTCTATGTTATAAATAGTCCTTAAGTTAACCATTTGTTCAGTGAACAAAGTTACAGTGATACTGACTGAATGATATTTATATATGGTATCCAAAGTAATAGAGATTTCTGCACTCCAGTGGTTACATGATCAAAATTTAGGTGCTTGGCAGCTGCCCATACTTTACAACCAGGAAAGTGCTTCAACTCTGCCTCACCTGTCCATCACTCCCCCATCTGTGCCCTTTTGATCCCAACAATATGTGCCCCCTGCCACCCTGTACTCTTCTGACCCCACTGATCTTTGTCATAATCTTGCTCCAGCTTTTGACAAGATGGCTATCCTGGCCCTTTGCTGGGCAGCTGCTGGCCGCCCAAGGCTTTCAACTTGAGGTTGCACATGGTGGTTTTCGCAAGAGATCTCAGGAAACAGACCTCATGTGACCCACCACTGCCCCATTAAGGGCATGGCCCAGCAGCAGGAGGAGTAAGAAGTGGTAAAAGTCAGCTGGAATGCCGGAATACAAAGCAGCAGGGAACTTATGGTGGTCTGGGTGGCTGCAACTGGGCCAAGTTGGGGCTTCTTGAGGTGGGTGCAGCTTCAAACCATGTTACAGTGTACCAGATTGGGCTGTCTAGTTCCATGTCATCCTGCTTGGCTAAGTTGGGGCAGCTGCGGCCTCAAGTGTCTCAGAGGCTTCTGGCATGAGCCATGAAACCACTGAGATTCAGCATGGCAAACAACCCCAGAACCATGTGATTCTGGACCTATTTGCCTAATTGCAATGTAGGTTGCAGAACAGCAAAATGGCGGAAGTGGTGGTGGTGGTGAAATAGGCAGTTGAGGAAGTTGCAAGGGAGGTAGATCCTCAACTTGGAAGAATCAAAGTTCAGGTTGGGAGGGATCAAGCCAGGAATGACTTTGATTGGGATGGGTCCTCGGCTCATGACTAGTAGAATTGGGCTAGTTATGCCAGGATTGCTATCTCAAAATGATGCAGTTCCAAGAAAATGGAGGTTTATTACCATATTGCTTAGCAATGAAAATTCTCATCCCAATTGCTGTGCTAAGTCAAGGATTATTTGTATATTATTTCACTTTTGGTTTCTGAAGAAAACTTATATATTTTAGAATATTTTGTTAAAAATTGTGAGTTAACTTTTCCTTCCAAACCATATTTCTTTTGGCCTTGCCTCTTATTGACATTATTTCCCTACAGTTTTCATAGACATATTACATTATACATGTAATAAAATGCAGCCCAGAGTCAGAAAAAAAATGTCTATATTGTCTAATTCTTAGTAAGTGTACTAATAAGGGTACCCACAATACTTAGTAAGTGTATTGATATTTGTTGGGCTTTTAATTGTTCTCATCATTTCTTGCCCCATACAGTTAAGGTACATCTCTGGGGTTGGAGCTGTATTGGATACTATTAATACTGTATCTATAATATAACATGTACTTTGATTTTAATAATGCTCAATACTTATTACAATTTTTGGTATAATCCTTGCATTGAGTGGTAGAGAATTAAAAGAAATACCATTTGATATCTTCTTTGAACCAATGAATATGCATGCTTGTTGATATAGTGCCTTGAGTTAGGACTTGATTTTCAGTTACCCAGTTTTCAGAACGGAAATTTTAATACCTGTTAGGACTATTAATTGCACTAACAACAATAATACTAATTTAACTTGCCTGCAACCTTAGTGATTCTGGGTGGCTCATAAGCAAAGAAATTACAGTCATAATAATAAAACATAAAAGATGAAGATTAAAAGATGGCACTCACAATGAAATGAGTCTCTCCTATTGGGTGATATCTGGGTAATCACCCTGTATAGATTGCATGCCGTTTGATCATAGGAACTAGAATCATGGATAATTCAAATAATTGTTCCTCGCTTGCCTTCAAATATTGGTGTGAAACATTGTACATCATTTTTCATAGGAGGGAAGCCTGCAATGAAGGTGAAGGAGACCCACCTCTTTACGTTAACGTTAATATGTTTAGTGGTCAGCTTATGAACACCTGGATTGATTCTCTTCAGGCTTTTTTTCCTGGACTTCAGGTATTTCTTCTGTAGTGGGGAGAAAATAGGAAATTTGAAATTATATATAAATTATATATAAATTATATATATATATATATATATATATATATATATATATATATATATATATATATATATATATATATATATATATATATATATAATTGTCCCTAGGGAATGTAATGGTGCTTCCCATCAAATTATTTATTTCGGGGATGCTTTACTTCCCATCAATGCAAATAAATCATGATATTGCTTTACTTATTTACATAACGAAAATAGCATATGGATGTCTCAGAGTGGTATTTTCAACTTGCTTTAGGATGAAATAATAACCCTAACTCTACTCTTGAGTCACAATAAAGAGTATGTGTCAGGGTTCCAAATAACACCCCCAATGAAAAAGGACCCCAAGGCTTGAGTTTCCTCTTCCTTATTAGAGATGTCATATTGGCACATCTGGGAAAACCTGAATCTGAACCTTTCCAGGTTTCCCCCACCCTAGTGAAAATTCAATTCCTTGCCCAGCACCCACACGTCCGTCACATGGCCCAATCAGGCACTGTTCAAAACTTGAGATGCCTCCCAGTCACCTCATCGCAGCTGCAGGGCAAGGTGGCCTTGACTTTCTGAGAAAGAACATTATTTTGGCTATATATAACCCACACTCTGTATAATCCCCTCTCCCATTTCCTCACACTAGAAAATGTGGCATGCCTGAAGTCCCACAGGTAAAGGATGGCTTCCAGGTCTGAAATATTGTGCATTCCATCTTAATAAAATCAACTGTTCAATGTAATGTAGAAAGTTTTATTTTTGTTATTTTGCTTCAGGTTTTAATAGGTGATGTAGAAGATGCCATTTGCCTTCATGCATTTTATTATGCAATATGGAAACGATATGGTGCTCTTCCAGAGAGATATAATTGGCAGTTACAAGCACCTGATGTTCTTTTTTATCCTCTAAGGCCCGAATTAGTAGAATCTACGTATCTCCTATATCAGGTATTTAACCTTTTTTTCAAAGCATGATTTTGAAATACAGTAAGTTATTCATTAAACATAAAATCTGTATTATGTTTACTGCTGAGATGTGACCTTTTGCACATTTTAGAATTGGTCGTCAGCTACTTTTTATATATATAATAAGGATTCAAGTCTTTGTTAGGCCAGAATAGATCAACACTTGAAAATAGTGCATAAAGAATTAGAAAGCTAATTGTAGAAATTTCAGCACGAAGCCTTTCTGTACTGTTAGCTCTGTGATCTGTGGATTGGACCGCTATCTCTGCTGGTTAGTGAAAGATGCTAGGACAGTGATGGGAGGCTAGAGGTGGCTGATGGAAAATATATCCTTGAGTGAAGAGAGTTGTACCCTGCTCCAAAATAAAAATTGTGTGGCCCAGCTATTTTGGATATTTACCAACTAGTATCCACTCTTTTTTAGGGAAGATTGCTGAGCAGGTTGCAGACATCTAGGATTAGATGGATTATTTTTAGTTGAGATTCAGGCATGGGTGTGAAGCTGAAACCATGTTGTTTTGATTAATTTTAATTGGACGAGGACAGTGTGAATTCAACTCTCGTGATGCTTTTAGACTTTTCAATGGTTTTTTGATACCCTAACCACAATATTCTTTAGAATGCCCTTGAACTGAAAGGGTTGGAAGTGGGTGGCACTCTATTGCCAAAGATGTTCCAGTGAGTTATTTTGGAGGCTGTGTTATGGTATTGTTTATAATAAGTTTTTGCATGAACTGAATGTTCTTCTGTTTCTTCAGCTTCTTTGCACAGTCTGCATTTTGAATCATTTGGTTGATTTTCAGTTCTGGCATCGATTGCATTAGTTCAGATAGCTTGCTTTTGCACAGCCAAAATCAAGCTTCCTTTTCTTTTTTTTAATGTTATATGATCATATGGCACCATTTCTTACATTTATTTCCTTTCTTTCATTAGGCCACAAAGAATCCTTTTTATCTTCATGTAGGAATGGATATTCTTCAGAGTCTGGAGAAGTATACTAAAGCAAAGTAAGTTTTCATTATAAATTACTAAATCCTTGCAGAACTGAACTACGTTGTTGTGACATAATTCAAATATATATACCTTCATAGTGTTAACCTAACAATTGAATTTGAAATCCCATGTGTGCTTACATGATATAAGTCCTACTAATTTAATGTTGAGTGAATATGTAGAATTGCATATGTTTTGTTAGAAAGACTAATAGGAGTGCTTGGAACTGTGTTAAGTGTTTGAAAAAGAAATATTTTAGACATACAGTAAATAAACCAGGTTTTTTCAGTTCTGATCTTTACCTCATAGGAAATCATTCTTCCTTTTTAAAAATGTTTTTGAATATAACACATAAAACTAGTAGTATGACCCTACACCTGAATTATTACGGTTGTTTGCAGGTACTTCTGATGCCTAGGTTTCACCAGATAATATGAAGTTTTGTGAGATTTTTGTTCATTTTTTCCAACTTGATTAGAAAGTTGCTGCCATACCATATTATACAGCTGGATTTCTGAGAGAAACAAAAGATGTTTCAGTTGTTGCAGTATCTCTGTTCTCAAAAGAGGCAGTAGTTCTGTTTCTTTTCTTCATTGCTGTTGAATCTCTGGTCTGACTTTGTAAAATTGAGAGCTTCAGAGCTAACTGGAGAAAAACTATGCTACCCAAATTGCGAGCTCTTTATAAAGCAACTATCTTATTTCTTAGACCTTTGCTATGGAGGTTGAAGCTAAAAAGGGGATGAAAAGTGTTCAATTCTGTTTTTCAGATGTGGTTATGCTACTCTTCACCATGTAATAGAGAAATCCAAAGAAGATCGGATGGAAAGTTTTTTTCTCAGTGAAACATGTAAATATTTGTTTTTGGTAAGTATGCTTCATAGGAGCACTTTTTCTTTAAAACAAACTTTATTTACTAGAACTGCAATTAGGAACACATTTTTGTTATAGTAAAATACATTTTAATGTTTCTATGTATATTAAGTATGTTGTTATTAAAATGTTAAACCAAGAATGTGCATAATAAATACTGATACTTTAATGGAACTTTGCTGTCTGATGTACACTATTACTTGATGTATATTCCCTCCATTCAAGAACCAGTGAATTACACCACTGACCAATGCCCTGTGCATCCCATATCTGAAACTATATCCCAATTTCTGAGGATCCAGACAATTTGTTTTCTAAAAAACCTTTGCACCTACCCGCTACCCATTTTATCTAAAAACCTTTCCTAAAAAGGGAAGGTTGACATGGCTGAAAAGAGAGATTACTCTTCAATTACAGGCCTACATTCTCAAAAATCCAGGCAATCACACTTCTCCTTGCTGCCTGAAAGAAATACAGAAGGTAAGGATCCAAGTCACTGAGCTCACAGTGGAGAATTCTGTCCTCTTCATCAAGTTCTTTGAATTCTGGTCACCTCACAAGATTCTGCTTGAATTACTTACTTAACTTAGAATGACACTAATGATAATAATATGATGATAATGCTACAACATACCTCGTAAATAATATACATCAAGTAATAGCGTATATCTGTTTTTTAGATTACTCCATAATCCTTGACACTATTACCCATGGTATCCATCTGGATATCTAAAAAGATTGAGAATTGGGCTGTGTTCTATAGTTCTGAAAATTGGTGGTTCTAGTTGATATTGCGGTGAGAGAATTAATTGATCCAATGGCTCCCTGGATGTTGGGTACAACAGTGCTTGGTACTCTCTAGTGTTACTTAATGTTTTTATAAAACCTCTGGTAAAAGTAAATTATTTAGAGGTGAGATCCCATGAATATGAAGATATCTGCATCTACTTTTAAGCTGAGCAGGAGTTGCTAAGGTTATTCTGCTCCAGTGTTTGGAAGCTGCAAAGTTCTGGATGGGACAAAACAGACTGCAATTGAATCCCAATAATCACATACTGCTTGTTTGCCCAGAGAACAGCGAGTTGGGACAAATGGAGAGCAGGAAGTGACTTTGAAACTAGGTAGTTTCAGTAGTTTCTCTCTCCCTGGGGAATATGGCACCTATATTATGTATTGCATCTGCAGCCCTATCTTTTCACAGAGCAATCAAAAAATATTTGAAAGAACGTTTAGAGGTAAAGAGCCATTTTGTGTATTGTTTTTAGTTCCTGTGTGATTTTTTAATATTTTGTTTATTACAATATTATTATTGTATCATACGGCATCATCAGGTATTTATGAGTTTTTGATCTCCCACAGTCTCTGGAGTGAAATGAGATAGAAATATTAAAAAATAAATAATAATATCCTCACACTTGGAGTATTACATTTATATATTCTTAAATTTCAGCTGTTTGATGAAGAAAATCCTGTGCACAAATCAGGCAATAAGTACATGTTTACCACAGAAGGACACATAGTATCACTGGATAAGCGCCTTCGTGTTTCAGTAGGGCAAAATACCTCCCCTCAGGAGCAGAAAAAACCCGGAAAGATAAAGCCAAATGAACTAAAAGTAAACAACTCCATTTCTAATGTAAGTATAGGCCAGTGTCTTACATAGTTTGAATCTATAAGTTTGGTACAGCCGTTGTCTGATAATCTGTTTAATAGGCCTAAATATATTATCTCTCTTCCATTGATAATGCCAGATACAGTATGAAAGAGTTAGAATAACAAAATCACAAATTGATGGAATTGTAAGGATATACTTGAAGCTCGGTCCTTTGTAGAATCAAGACACTATCTTGATCACTAAGTATTCCACCTTTATCCATATTATATATGGCAAGGGTGTCAAACTTGTGTCATCACGTGACATATTACAACTTTTCCTCTTTTCATTAAAATGGGTATGGATGTGGCCACTGTCTGATATCATGAGTTTGACACCCCTGATATATGGTATTCAAGCCAGAGTGGTATAGTGGTTAGACGTCAGCCAGAAGCTGAT
Source organism: Thamnophis elegans (assembly GCF_009769535.1). Lineage (NCBI taxonomy): Eukaryota > Metazoa > Chordata > Lepidosauria > Squamata > Natricidae > Thamnophis > Thamnophis elegans. The sequence goes on along the minus strand of NC_045542.1, from coordinate 125,573,512 downwards.
TGCGTGACTTGGAGCTAGTCATTCTAACTCATTTCACCAGGTGGTTATTTTAGAAAACACTATACATTCTGCCTGAATAAATAGGTGCAATAGTAACAACTTCTCCAAGGTATGTTAAATAAGCTAAATGAATTAAAATTGTATACTGGTCTAAGCAGGTTTTCCATTATTTTAGCATACAAATTCAATATTGCACATGCTTTGAGATTATTTAAGATTCTGGATACACAGCAGGGTGTATCACTGTTTGTAAAGTGACCCAAGCTTTTTCACATTTGTGGACATTTTTAAAAAGAGGCTGCTTTAATAAATAGCAAAGAAGAGTGTTTGCATGAAGGGTGAAGTAGTACTTTGGAATCAGTCTTAAAGCATGCATAGTTCCAATAAATTCTTATTATTCTTGAAATACCTGCAATATTCATGTTTGTGGTGCAATTGATGAGGCAGCCTGAGCTTCACAATTGTATGCTGAGGACTGTAAATTGCAAATCCCCAGTTTTTCATTGCAAGACTGAAATTAAGACTGTATTTTCTCTCTGTCTCTCTTTATTTTCATTAATTAATTTTCAATTACTATTCTTTCCTTTCACATTTTTTGGGAGTTCAACTTCCAATACAGTGCTCAAAATGCTAAAGCAACTTTTCCCCTGACTAAAGTTGTCTGCCTTAATGGTACCAATAATGAATTCAGCTATTTTCAAGTTGGATTCTAAATATAATTTTATTTTACAAAGTGGGAAAGACATGCACTTTTTCAGGGGAGAATTAATATCTGAACAAGCTAGAGGTGGGTAGGTGTAAAGCAGATTAGTTAGTCAGGATGGTACTCTATTCAACAGCCATGTTTAACTATTTTATTTCTATATTGCTATAGAGCTAATAAGCAATACAGGTACGTTGAATTGAATATTTGCTCTAGGTCATTTCAGTTAAATAACGTATTCCTTGTGAAAGTCAGTGTAATTCATTTTTTTAACCTCAAAATGTAAAATATCTGCATGTTTGTAATTTTTGGATATTTTTTTTAAAACGTAATAACAAGCATTGTTATTGTTGAGTGTTTTAGGGAGATTCTTTTTTGACAAAATGGTTTTTGCCGAAATGAACTTTAGAAAATTTAAATATCTCCAATTTGAACTTAAACAAATATCTATTTACAGTGTAACAGAGTACCAGATGAGAGAAGATACCTGCTGCCTTTGAAGAGCATTTATATGAGACAGATAGATCAGATGGTGGGTTTGATCTGAATAGTTGTGAAATAATGCTAAGAAGATGCAAGACAACATCTCATTTGAAGATTATGTTCCTCTTGAATTACAAGGCTAACAGCAAATGCAGGTGCTTAAGTAATCACCCATTGTATTGAGAGTTTGATCTCTTGTTGAAAAGAGCATTCTATGTTAGATTGCAGTTATTGTAACTGAAATGGAGTAAAACATGGCGTAATACAAATTAAGATCTCATGCATCAAACTTCACAGCTCATATTGCTGATAGTTAAGGTTCCTTTAGTGGCTTGCACCTAAAATGCTGCCTTGCTATCACTTATTTGTCTTCCAAAAGAGAACATTTGGAAAGAACTTGCAATTTAAAATATATTTCTTAAGAAAAAAAATGGTGGTAAGAGGAAGAAAAGGGAACGTGCAATTACTTCCACCAAGTTGAAAGGTTTCACAAGCAATGAATAGCACTAATTATTGCTCAGGTAGGAAAATGGCTATAAGTTCTGGTTTACCTAAAATATCTTGCTGAATATATCATAATTGAAGCACAGCTTGCATAACAGCCAAGCTATTGCAGGACTATGTTCAGGACTAACATCATATTGGTTGATGTTGCAAACAGTGTTCTTAATTTGATTTGCACATCTAAGGGTGTATGGAGTTTACTAGTTTCTGAAACCGGTATTTTTCTTTTCTTTTTTTAATGTGCCTTCTGGTAGATAAAAAAATGCAAAAAAAAAAAAAGAAAAGCAAAAGCCATTCAGTTTTGCTCACTGAGTGGCCTTGCGTTGCTGATTTGTAGACTTTTGCTATGTTTTTATGTTTTGTATTTATTCTTTCATGCCTTTCCTAGAAATCAACCTGAAATAATACAAAATTCAAGTATTCACATTCCATGCAGTCCTAATATGCAAGCTATTGGAACTAGTGCCTTGTTACTTTGTGTCTCAGAACAGAACCGAAGAGTTTAGCTCAGTCTTTCCTAAAGTAATTTTAGGTTAATTGTATTCCAAAACTTAATTAGCTTCAGAACGAATATTTGGGAGTTGTATACTTTTCAGACTCATTTTGAACTGAATATTTTACATAAGATTGTAACCTTTACTCTGGACAAGTATTTTTAATTTGGAGGACATTGAGAGGAACCAATTCTGTAAGAGGTTCTAACGTTTAATTTCAACTTTAATAATTGTGACAGAGTTTTCATTTGCCTGAAAGTGATTGTATTGGTGAATCGTTTTTAAGAATGTTGGACTGAAAGAACCAAAATGTCTGTAACCACAGGCTTTATGTATTTCTGAGGAGTAAAATATCTCATGTTCTCCATCACCAATCCTAACCCTAACCCCAAATTATTCTCAACGGCTAGGAGAGTTAAAAATATCTACTTTCCTACAATTATAGAACACAACTTTACCATTCTTGAGGATTCTCTCTCAGTAGACTGAAGCATGATTATTATTTCTCATCAAAGGATAAACTTGGCTTAGATTCCTAATCAGAAGCAAGATAACCTAGATCACATCTTAAATATTTTACACCATTTAAATATTCTTTTTATTACATAATGGAATCTTATTCTTTATAAAGTATGTTTTGTGTTATAAATCACATTTTAAGTTAATCAGATAACATTGCAAATAATTAGGGTTTCCTAAGTCTCTTTGGCAAACAATAAATCTCAGGGATCTCAAAATAGGGTTTTGTTTGCCTAATAGATTTTGTTTCTCCCTAAAAGTTATTTTCCTGTTTCACAATTGCTATTTTTTTTAAAGTAGGCAAATCAGAATCCACAGAGAACAAAATTCTGTGAAAAATGAAGCAGTCTCTGTGACTGAGTTTAGATCTAAATTGTTCCCCTCCTTCCAAAACTATCTCTAGAATATTTGACTTAAGTACTCATTTAGAAGCCAAACATTTTTATTAGTATGTCCAAAACATATTAGGACAATGTAGTTGATAAAAAGTGGAGAGACCAATTAGTTATTCAGTATCAGCAGGTCTGCTAATCCTAAAAAACTGAACATTGTAACATTAGCTGCATTGGTAGGAGTACCCAGGCTTCTGAAGGTTAGATTCCTTTAGAATCATGGCCTTTTAAAGTAGAAAAATTCAAGCCAGTTTAGAGGCATCTCATTCTTTATATTAGCTTAGTAGATTTCTCAGCATTATCAAAGTCAACTCCATCCCTGTTATCTGTCTGCTTTTTACTCGAGCGGTTGAGTGTGTAGGAAATAAGGTCTTAATGCTTCCTTGGTTTGAGGAATGGATTTCATGGACCATAATAAGCACTTGGTATGAAGGGGAAAAAACCCAAGCCAAAGCAATTTGGTTTACTGCTATAATCATGTTGTCAAGGCATGTAACTTCTTGCAACAAAACCACATTAATGTGTATGAGGACTAAACCTCTCCAGTTCAGATTGTTTTGCTACACCACTTTTCAAAGTTTGTGCCTGTTAAAATGTTAAATATACAAATTTGAATTTTTTTTAAAAAAAAGTAAAGTAATAATTTGAGATGTAGGGATTTTTTGGAAGAAAAAACATGTTTGTTTTAGTCAGGTTACTAAAGTTTAAAGTTCTGAAGTTTATGGCACTAACAAAACCAAGTGAACCTCAAGAAAAGTGCTACAAGTGATTGAATCCACATAATTCTGTAGAAATTGATTAAATTGTACCTTTAGCATGGGATTTGTTGGATTTGTTGACTTTAAATCCCATCAGTGCTAGGCAGCATGTTCAATAGTGAAGAGTGATGGGAATTGCAGTCCAGCTATTTCTGGAGAGCTACGTACTACACTATTTTTTAAGTTGATTTCTTACTCTACCCCTGTGTTGTAATGATTTCAGATGGATACCGGACAAATTGATACAAAGTCCTTAAAACTTTCTGAAAAGATTATAGAGAGCAAACTCAAATTTTCAAATGAAAAATGTGAAACTCTCAGTTCTATCTGGTAAAACCCATGTTTAGTTCATGAAAAATAAGTTGACCCTTCTATTACAAAATTAGTGCTAAGGCCAAATCAAAAATATTGTTCGGGTAATTTGCCAAGTCATAATTTCAGGCTGAATTTTTCACTATAATGTGCAATATGAATTTTTCTAGCCTAAAATGGCATTGTTATAACATGTATATAATAGTGTGGGAGTTAAGGTTGATTTTTTTAAGAAGAAATGTTCTGGGAATTGTGAAGATTTGAAAATGAATAAATTTTACATATAATTTGTATTAAAGGATTATTTCTTAACTTGCTGGTGTCTGTCATTTCTGTTATAGATACTAAAAAGTTCTAAATTATATTGCATGGAATAGGAACTTGTTTTCCATATGGATGAACATGATACCCACATAAAAAAACCTACTTGAGTCTGTACGGTTTTGTCCTGGGCAGGCTTTTTCCTTTAAACAAGAATCCACCACAGGCTTTAATTTCACATCATAGTTTAAGAGCATTATAAAATATAAACAAAATTATTGTAAAGGGAAGATAATGCTAGCTGTGTTCTCATTTGTCTGCATGGAGTTTTAAGCTTAAGCAGCACTCAGGTGCTGCAAGATTGATAAGGAAATGTATTAGCCCTAGAACTTGAGAGCCAAGAGCTAGTATGTTCAAGGATTGTGATTTTCTTACATTAAAATTAAAAAGAAAGCATATTTTAAAGGATAAGAATAAGAACAAAACTTTTCAGCTAACTGTGTAACATGCTAGATTGTGACTTAAATATTAACTGACAGTATGAAAGACTTAGACTTAGAATAACTTTATTGTCACTTCAAATGTACACTAATTGGCATACGGTAAATGAAATTTCATTGCATACAGCTGTCAAACGGTCACCACCTCCAATATACACTGCATAAACATGACTAGATAAATACAACATTATGCACATACCCAAATATATTATATGATACAGAGAAACAAAGAAAAGCTGCTGTTTTGGAGAATTCATACATTCTACAGAAAACTGGGTAATTTGTCAGTTTACTAATATCCAATCTTTTCAAATCTAATATGTGGCATTGGATTTGGTTTATTGTTTACCTACTTCTAGATGTGAAGTAGTCAAATATTGTGTTTACTACTTTTGTTCCTTGTATGTGTAATTCTTAACCACTAGAGGTCATCCTGGCTGCACTGAATTTTTGGAAAGTCAAATACTGAAACACACTTTAATCAACACACAAGAGAACCAATTGACCAGTCTTCGATTGAACAAGGATGATAGAGAAAACAGTTTACATCTGTGCGCAAATTATCCATAGTATAGTTTGATATATAGTCAGAAAATTAGGTGACAAACTTATCAAATTTCATGGGAGGGTAGCAATTGGAGCAAATCAGCAAATTACCTCAGAAAAGAGACAAATTCAACATTTCCTCAGATTGAAGTCTGCTATTACCAATGCTGCTATCTCAAACTTGTTTTCCCCCTGTTTGCTCGAATGACATTTGGAGTAGTGGGGTTGGTAGGCTGACAGGTACAAACATTCTTAATGCTGACAGATTTTATCCCTCTCAAACATTAGAACTGGGAGGCAACTAATGAAGCTGTATGAAAGGTCTCAAAAATACATGATAAAAGGGCTGAGAGATAGATTTTATAATATGCACTTCTTGCATTCAAGAATAGTGGCCACTAATGTGGATGGCACAAAAGAATAGTTTCTTCAAGGACAAGTCTGGAAAGCCACTAGTCTTAAGAGAAAGCATGCAATATTTGAAGTTGAACTGGGTGAAAAAAAAACCCTTCAAACATCTTTGCTCTACCTACTAGAGGTTAGATCCTTAAGGAATCATCTTTCCCTGCAGAATAGTTTCAATGCAAATTTCAAGTTAATGCACCTTGGAGTTAGAGGTAGCAAATTCCAAATATCTCCGGCAGAGGAACAGTGGTGGACGACGGTATGTCTCCAACTCTTGCTTTTGAGAAGCCAAGAAACATCTGGCTTCCCATTTTGAGAAACAGAATTGTAGGCTATTGTAACTCTTGGGCTCCTCTAGCAGATTTTTTCCTTTTGTTCCCTTTATTTCATAATTCCAAGATCAATTTATTTCAAAACAGCTGTTAAGCACACACACTTTGAAATCACATATCTGAGGCATTCTATGCTGCTGAATAATCTCTTCATCCATCTCTCCAAGCTGAAATAAAGATCTTAAAAATCTTGTAACTAATGTAGTTCTGAGAGATGACCTTGAATTTGATAGTCTGCCTGCCTCCCTCCCTGCCTCCCTCCCTCCCTCCCTCCGTATCTATCTATCTATCTATCTATCTATCTATCTATCTATCTATCTATCTATCTATCTATCTATCTATCTATCTATCTATCTTCCATCCTTCCGAGGTGGGTAAAATGAGGACCCAGATTGTTGGGGGCAATATGCTGACTCTCTGTAAACCGCTTAGAGAGGGCTGAAAGCCCTATGAAGCGGTATATAAGTCTACTGCTACTGCTATCTATCTATCTATCTATCTATCTATCTATCTATCTATCTATCTATCTATCTATCATTTATCTATCTCCTGGTTAATCACATTTTGGACTTGCCCATCTCTGTCATAGATGATTCCCTGTTCTCCATTTCACAATCATTATTTAAGGAAATTCCTATATGTTTCCTATTAAAGCAGGCAGAGATAGCTGTATGTGACGACTGTGAGCTCCATTCCCAATACCACCCCACCTTGCAAACCATCTCTTGAATTTCTACTAAGAGCCATCATTCCTTTCCTGTGCAAGAAGGGAAAGGCAGACTCTCTCATTTTTTTTTCTGCTGAATTCTTTAAATTCTGCTGAATTTAAAAATTCATCATTTTTAATCTCTTACACACACATCTGTAGTTTGTATTTTAATGCAAGAATTTCACACTTTAAAAATGATTCTTCTTATTATTTTCAATGTTTTTCAGTTTGTTATTTGGTTTCATTTTCTGCCTAAAATTGTTGCTGATTTTGAAAATGTAATATTTGGCCTACCTAAAAGAAACAAAAAAGTATTTCAATGGTTTGTACCTTGATCTCTCCCCGCCCCTCCCCCCCAAAAAGGCAGTCAATCTGCTGAGGCTCCATACCTATGTATCTATGAGAAAGAAATACAATTTTGTCAAAACAGAATCTAGACTCCAAAGAATTTAGCCCGCTTTACAGATAGAGATGTGCATAGCTTCACTTTCCTCATGGCTGGTAGCTACAGAAATGACAGATCCACTGCCTGACAGGAAGCACAGAGAAGACAAATGAGGAATATTGGCTAGGAAGCACTACTTCAGGAGATAACGTCTATAATATTCCTGTCAGTCTGATTTATTGTTATGTTTCAGTTCAAGGATTTTTAGCCTTGCCCAAAACAAGATGGATCATCAGAACAGTTTTATTGCTGCCTATAACAGATGCCAGTCTCTCTGTCTCCCCCACTCTTTCTCCCTCCTTCTCTATTTCTCTATCTTCCTCTCATTCCCCCTCTCTCTCTAATAATGACTAAATTACCCTAAATCAGGTAAGAGACAAGGCAATGTTTCTCAACCTTGGCACTTTAAGATGTGAATTTCAGCTCCCAGCTCCATGGCTGGCTGGGCAATTCTGGGAGTTGAAATCCACACATCTTAAAAGTTGCCAAGGTTGAGAAACACTGACTCAGAGGCTTATTTTTAATCCAAAAAAAGAGAGGAAATAATATTTCTTACTGTTTTGACAATAATCTATAGTAAGTGCTTAAAGTTATGAATGAAGGTGCCTTTCTAAAACCGACCGGATGCTTTCATGCCAAGATTTTTCTTGAATAATGGCACACAACCCTTGAAAACTCACAGGTTTTTTTTTAAAAAAAGTGTATAGGGTGGGGGGAATAGAAATTAAGTCAGCACAGGCTGATTTGCACAGAAAGGTAGAGCAAGATGAGACAACTGAATGAAGAAAGTCTCCTAAACAGAAATGCAAATGGCATACCGCAAACATTTATTAAAATGGAACATTTTGCTTCAATTTATGTAACACGGTTGTTATGTAACACAGAAAAAACCAAGGGCCTTCAGACACCTAAAAGGCAAGCTCATTTATTGCGGCATTTGTTTTCATGAGCAAGATGCAAGCTTGTTATTTGTAACTTGCAAAGAGTTGGAGAATAATTGGGTTATATTATACAAGCAATCTAGATCATGTATTTCAGCCAGAAATATAGCAACAAGATAAACTTCCAGAACAGCGGTCCCCAACCTTTTGGGCCACCAGTGATTTTTTTCCATGGACCAGGGGAAATGTGGTTTTGCATGCTGCCTGCATCCTGTAGATGGGGCTTTGCTTGTTCATGGGGCCCGATTGCTGACATGTAATGGCCCAGTGCCGGTCCACAGACCGAGGGTTGGGAACCCTCTTCTAGAATATAGAGTCAGTTTGGTGTAGTGATTAAGGCACCAGACTAGAAACCAGAAAGCTATGAATTCTAGTCCTGTCTTAGGCCCAAAGCCCAAACTCCTGCCAAAAAACCCTGCAGAGACAAATATCCACAGGCTAAAAAACAGAAACAAAACATGAATAGGAAAACTTCCATTGTAAAAGGTGACAGAGTCTTGGCTGAGGACTATCAAATATCAGGAAAAAAACAATTCATTTATTTATTTATTCCATTTCTGCAGCCACCTATTCTGCTTAGTTTTGTCAGCAGGCTTGAGGATTGCCTGGAAATAGGATGCCTGTGAAATGACTATATTTCACGTAAGAGCTTGAAGGCACTGTCCCATGGTCTTAGTTATATTGATATTTTAATTGTTTAATGGATGTTAAAGTTTTATTTTAATTGATCCGTTTTTATTGTACAACGCCCAGAGTCAGATTTTACAGATGGGCAGCTACATAAATTTGACAAACATATGAACACAAATAAACAAACAAGTGATAAAAAATCAATGACCTCATTCAGGTATGAACTTACTCTTTGTGACCATACCTTCTTCAATGACCTCTGATTCTGTTATTGCCATGCTGAGATGTAGAGGGTTGCCATAATGTAAAATTGAATGCAGTTAATATTTCATAAACACGGTAATTTACATGTGTAACACTTCATATTTCTAATTCATGAAAAATGTCATGTTGGAATTTATTTTCTCTTGAAATTAACAATAGTAAGGCGAAATTTGATCTGAAACCAGGGATAAACAACCTGTGGCATTCCAGGTGTTACAAACTTACAGTTCTAACAGGAACAAGGAAATACCACCAGGAAGTTGGCAACTGCACTTTAATGCTGTGTCCTATGGTAACTGTTGCAATGTATGTTGCAATGTATGGCTATGAAGGTTGAACCATAAGAAAGGCTGAGCGGTAGAGGACAGGAAGGCCTGGAGGAACGTTGTCCATGCGTCACAATCGGTCGGACATGACTTTGCAATTAACAACAACAATGGTAACTGTTTGTATTCAAAGCTAAAAGAGCTTGAAATAGTTGAAGGAGAACAAAGTAAATGATCACCTATCCCAGCAGCAATTTCCTCTGTCAGTGCCTTATGGTGAGACCCAAGTAGGCTCAGATCATCAAGAACTCTTGAATCATAGATTGATTTGAAGCCAACTCTTCTTTGAGATATTTGACTAGTGTGATTAAGGTATAATGATTAAGATGTTAGACTAGTATTGGAGTGGAATAGGTCCTGTTCTTTCATTGCAAGTTATAACTCAGGTTTAAAGAACAAATATGGGTTTAGGTTTAGGTTTATTCGATTTATATGCCGCCCTTCTCCCAAGGACTGTATATGAATTAAAGCGCACATATCTAGTACGAAAACCCATTTGTACTTGCTAATTAGAGGTCAGTCCTCAGTTAAAATAATATTATAGAGCAGCTTTTCACTTTCAATCTTGCAAGTAAATCATTTTCTTATTATAGTTGACAACAAATATTAGTGATTTGATCAGATTTCATCAGTATGTCTTACTGGGCATTCATTTTATTCAAGAAATTATCAAAATGAAATACAGAGTTATTTGGCATTATGGATAGCAGACAAAACCTTCAACGTGTACAACACTTGCAAAAGTGTTTCAGAGAGCAAGGAGAAGTTTCAGATTAACAACGAGAGGAAAAACCATCTATTTACAGAACTACTTAGTTCAAGTGCCTGGTTTCAAAAGCCCAGGTGTCCATCAAAGGATTTGTGTTAGAATCAACAATGCTATCTACACAATTATCATTACGGCGGTTGAGGAATATCGATCATTTTTCTCAAAAGGGCAAATATAGTACCAAGATTTACCCAATGCAGATGTTTTGCTGGTTGAAACCAGAATACTGGTTCTAAAGCAGCTATGAAACTTTCAGCATTTACATTATAAGTACCAAAACGGAAACTATTAAATTGTCATTTAAATTGTCAAAGTTAGTTTAAGAGTTAAAGGGTAAGATTATCAAAAGAATAAAGAAAGTCTATTATTGGTAAACACTATGATACTTGCGGGATCCTAATCTCTATGGGATCTTTGATGCTCTCTGAGCTTGGTGGTTTTCCTGCAGATGTTTCTAATAGCTAGTACAGTTGCTAGTACTGTTCATATCATCTCATTTGGTACTGAAACATCTGCAAGAAAACTACCAAGTTCAGAGAGCACCAAGGGCCCCAGACCTTAACCTGAGATACAAATATTCTCTTTTATCAGCAACCTAATCACTGCTTTGCCTAACTACAATGGCAAGCTACATACTGTAATTATGGGCAAGTAGTCACCCATGGTTTTTAGCCTAGTGCCTTAACCACTACACCAAGCCAGCTCTTCTCTCTCTCTCTCTCTCTCTCTCTCTCTCTCTCTCTCTCTCTCTCTCTCTCTCACACACACACACACACACACACACACACACACACATATTTCACAGCAATATATCAAATTATATAAAAAATCTTAGCTAATTTTTGTCTCCTGCAAAAATCATGTAATTCTTTTTGATCTCAGAATTGGTATGAATCTTTCTCTTGAAAAGATTATATAGCCCACAAAGGCTACACAAAGACAAATTGACCTAAGCCAAGCCCTAGTACCTGAAGACCATCCAGAGTCCTTATTTTGTAACCTTTTGTGATGATGTTACCCTTTAATCTGGCTTACAGTTTCCTAGGCAACAGTTCAAAAAGTGGCCTACCATTGTTACTTCCTAGGATTGAGTGGTGATGACTGGCTCACAATCTCCAAGTGGGGCTTTTAGCGATTCTAGTCCAACAACTTAACCATAAACCATTGTTTTAAAAAAGATTTTAGACATATTTCTGTTTAAAGACTAAGTAGGCAATATTCACAAGAATTGTGAATATTACACTGAATGTTACACTCATCATTTACATTTGTTTCTTCCTGGTTCTCCAGATTGACAGTGAGTGATAATGCCATTATTGTCATCTTAAAAATAAGGTGACAGTTTTATTGAAATAGTGAGCATGGACCATTACTAGATTTGTCAGAATCATATTTTACCATTGTACATTCCCTCATTAATAAAATCCAGGAGTGTAAATTAGGAAAAAGCCCCACATTTTTAAATGCCCTCTCCTTCATGATCCTCTGTGAATCACTGCTGCTAATTTAAAAGTTTCTAGAAAATGCTTATTATGAAAGTCCTGTGGGAAGGAGGTGAAAGCCTACCTCTCTCCCAATGTCACTTTTGCTCTGTTTCCTGTTTCTGTTTTCCAATAAGACAAAAGACTACTTAAGTCAATTGAAAGCTTGGCTGAAATAGACAATGCACTTTTAACAATAAATGAAATTGGCAAAAGGCATCAACTTAACCAAGTGAGAAATTTCCCTCAAGTTATTAAAAGTTTCTCCTTCCGATAATAGATTTCCTCACAAAAAACCTTCACTCCCGAGGTCATCCCCCAACTGACAAAAAGATAAAGATCATAAACCTTGCAGGACACCAAGTCGCATTTCCCCTTCACAAGATCTAGTGCACTTTTCCAGGAATCCCTAAAAGATAAGCTGAGTTCTCCAGCTTTCTAGAAACCATAGACTAACTCCTTCTATAAAAGAAACCATCTCAGAACCATAATTTATGACCACCTTCAAGAGCTATAAGTCTGCCTGTATCTTGCCTTTGAATAAATATCTTCAAGTAGCTGTCCTCTTTTTTTCTTTCAAGGCCAGTTTGGAATGGATCAAGATTTTCTTCTAACAGTCCCTTTCCTTGACTCTGTTCTAACATGTTAATGTAAACCTACCTTACTTCTGCATTTAGTTTCACTCTGACCTAGTTTACAATCTATTTTCTATCGCCATATGTATGTGTGTGAGAGAGTGATCCAACACACACACACACACAAATAGATACATGGTTGATAGAGCTTTAAATCGCACCTGTTGCCACAGATTGCAGTCTACAAAGTCTTGTGACACACAATTGTTTGCTTGTTTTTCCTGCAACAGTTTAATAGGCTGTTGCATATTAGATAGGCTTCTTGTTGGAAAGAACCTTTCTGTGTTTGATTGGGCGGGATAAGGATTCGGTTCTTTGCATATAATACTGTGAACTGGCCTGAATCTGAATGCATGATCTCAACCCAGCAGAGAGTCTCTGATTGTGCTCTGCACTCCATTTTTTTTGCTCTCTAAAACCCCGTTATTTACACCTTGTCTATGGCTGTCCTATGGTCATGTGCCAGGCAAGGATACTAAAGCCAAATAGTCTGATTAAAGATTATGAGATATTGCTGGGTTTCAGGACTTGAGAAATGAAAGTGATATTAAAAATGTTTTATTCATAACAAGGAAACTACTGCTTTCCTCTTGAGTTGACACATGATTATTATTTCCTGAGGCTTGCTCTACCTATGTCTATTTTGTTAGTGACACAACACGTACTAGGGCTTTTCTAACCTCAGATATAATTTAGAAATTCAGATCCAGCCGTGAAGAAAAAGAGACTTTGTTAGCACAGAATGATCCAAAATAAATACAACTTCAATTTCATGGCTGACCTGAGTCGTAATTTGATACTGGTGCTTTCTCTAACCGAATGCACATTTATTACTCTGAATTCCTAGCTGTTAGCAAAATTAGTTCAAGCACTCATCTGTTGGCTAGATAGATTGATGTAAAATAAAAAAAAGGTTAAGCTAAATCCTTAAGAGACTTCTCATTGTGGTCATAACAGTAAAAATTAATGAAAGGCCCCCAGGATTTAAAAAGCGGTGCTAATTTTTTGCTTTAGATCTCCACCAGCTATCTTTATAGATTAGAACAGTATTTTATGTAATCTCAAGTTTTAAGAGAAATACGATCCAGATTCTTGCATTTTATATAGATAGCATAGATAATGAAACAAAAATCACACTCTCTGGGTTACATTTTCAATTAGTTTCAACATAGTTCACTTTAAGATAGTTTGGTTTTCTGGCAGTGGCAGTTTTTTCTCTGCAGAAACTTCAAAGTTGGCCAATGGGCAAATAATAAATTTGCATGTGTTTAAATGAATTAATGTACATTTGGGATTTATCTGCATGGTTTTTAACTCCTCAGGTCTTTAAGGATTCTGAATGGGTCTTTCTCCCATCTCTTATTAAAAAAAAATAATTTGCCTGATTTGAGTGGGAATTAAGTAGATGAGTACAAGAGAACTAGTTTGGTGCAGTGGTTAAGACATCAAGTTAAAAACAAGGAGACTCTAAATTCTACTCTCACCTTAGGCATGAAAGCCAGCAGACTATCCATGGGCCAGTCCCTTTCTCTCAGCCCAATTCACCTCACATAATTGTTGTGGGGGAAGTAGGCAGAGGAAGGAGTATTAGGTATGTTTGCTCCCTGAGTTACGTTTAAAAAATAACACACAAAAAAATAAAAAAAGAAAGGTTACATTGCAAAGAACTGTAGAATCATTGATTGAACTGTAGATTGAAAGTTGACACCTTGGCAGAGCTTAAAGGAAAGCTAATTAGGTTTGGTTTGGGATAATATTTTAATAGGAAACCACTAAGAAACCCTATAATTGTGAACTAGGTAAGGTAAAGATAAAGGTTCCCCATACACATATGTGCTAGTCATTCCCGACTCTAGGGGGCGATGCTCATTGCCATTTCAAAGCCAAAGAGCCAGCATTGTCCAAAGATGTCTCCATGGTCATGTGGCTGGCGTAACTAAATGCCGAAGGTGCACGGAACACTCTGCGCCTTTGCACAGTGTTCCGTGGTTCCTATTTTTCTACTTGCATTTTTACATGCTTTTGAACTGCTAGGTTGGCAGAAGCTGGGACAAGTAATGGGAGCTCACTCCATTACGCAGCACTAGGGATTCGACCTGATGACCTTTCTGATCAATAAGCTCAGCGTCTTAGCCACTGAGCCATCATGTCCCTGTGAACTAGATGGCAAAGTAAAAAAAAATTCTGAAGAAAGAAGTAGCAAATTAATTTGTATTATTGCCAAGAAAACTATTTATCATTCCGAAGTTAGTAAAATGAAGACCCAGATTGTTGGGGGCAATATTGTGCTGACTCTGTAAACTGCTTAGGGCTGTGAAGCATTGTGAAGCAGTATATAAGTCTAAGTGCTATTGCTATTTGGATGAATCAAGTATCTACCAGGAATTCAATTTGGAAGATTTGAAAGTTCATTCCTCTTCTGAGTATAGGAAATTTAAAGAAACCCATTGATAATACCTAGTGGAATATTGCTTCCTTTTAGACATGGTTTTATTGGTGAAGTTATCTTTATTTTCAAATGCTTTCTGTAACGTTCAGCCAGAATCTGTCTTTCTCTATGTAAGACCAAAATGATTAGATATCTTATTTTATTATACCAATAATTCTAATTGGTTAGAGTCCTTTCAGTAAGTAATCCTAGTCATGATTTGGTCTTGGATTGACACTCTGCTTTGAAGAATTGATATTTAAAAATATTATAGTATAGTATAGATGCAAACTATGGAGTCCTAAGTCTTAACAAATGTCTCACATAATAACAGAAATTTTGAATTCCATTGTGGTGGCAAGTCAAGGACTACCTGTATAAATATTCATAGTTGCATAAGTCACCATGGAGTTGGATTTTTTTCTTTTTGAAATATGGCTTATAGCTGTGGTTCCAATGAGAAAACTGATATTGTCCTCCTCTTTTCGATCATTGCTTATTGTGGATGCTCAAAAATTGAATTGTATATACCACTGCTCTCATTAAACATAGAATAATATTACACTCTAAGCAGATGATGGTGAACCTATTAGACAACGAGTGCCCAAACTGTGCATGGGCGCATGCCCAAATTAAAAGGTGTGCATGTGCACATGAACATGTGTATGCACGGACATTTGCATGCATGCATGGACATGCTCACAGAGACCCAAAGACTATCTGGCTGGCGGGAAGTGGGGCATCCCAACACTGGCAGCGTGGCAAGATCTTTTTCTTTTGTGAGTTTCTGTTTCGTCATTTGCAGGGAAACAGAAGGTCACAAAAGCAATGCCATGGAGATTTGACCTGGGGCGACGACACGCATGCCAGCAGAGAGGGCTCTGCATGCCACCTTTGGCATGCTTGCCATAGGTTCGCCATCACGGCTCTAAGCTAATAGAAAGCATACACCGCACTAGAAAGAAATATATGGTGGGGCATGGCAGTATCTATAAATAGGTGGCTGCCATTCTAATGCATTTAAAATAATTCCAGTAATTATCGTGATTCATTCATTTTTGCTTTACCTTCTCTTGCAAACCTCAGCTTAGTAATATCAAGATAGCTGTGTGGGGTCTCGTTCTCTTTTCACTGAGTGAGAAATGTCTCAATTAGAGGGTTAATTAGCACTGTCGTTTAAACCAAGAGCACAGTCTCATTAAATTAATGCATCTTGTTGGAAATGTTTTAATTAATGAGGTAATAAAGCCACTGCACCAATACATACACAGAGAGACAAGTTTTGCAGGTTAATGAAGCTCATGGATCTATTCATTAAGCATTAAAACGTTTCTCCTCTTGCTGGTCTCTCTTTCTGCTCTCTCTTAGGATCCTTCAAATAATCTTTCCCCCTTCAAATGCAAAATGCTGCAAAACATAATGAAAGAATTAGTTTCCACAGATTTTAAATTTACATCTATTTTTTTAAGGATAGGTGTTAGTAACCCTGATTAGAAAAGGACTGACACAAATGTGAAACCCTCAAACTATATTGTGTGTTTCATGACAGCTATTAACCATACTTCCTTCTACAAGATATAGTGCCTTGTTCAACATAATCCTAATTATTTTACAAACCTCAGTGTTTGTACACACTAAAAAAGCCAACATAAAACAATATATCAGAGGGAGCTCAAGATGTCCCCCTAATGTCAAAATATAGACCATAGTTCCTTCGTTATCATATGGAATATCTAGCTTCTACTGGGAGCTTAGCCTTACTTACACATAACTTGAAGTAGGCCCCATAAGTTCATCTTAAATTTTTGGGAAGTTGGAAGAAAGCTGTTCCTGTATATCAATTTAGTTTTTAGATTTTTATCTTATCTTTATTATTGGCCCAATCAAAATGGCATGCATACTTAATGTACCAACCTCCTATTTGCCCCACAACAACACTCCTGTGAGGTGGGTTGAATTGAGAGAGTGTGAGTAACCCAAAGGCACCCAGCTGACTTTCCTACTAAAGGGAGGACTGCAACTCATTATCTCCCTGATTCTAGTTCGAATTTAACCACTGCACTACATTGACTCTTACGATTTTTGCTGCATGAAGGTATTACTAGTTTTTCCATGATAGCTCTGTGGTGGTGCAGTGGTTAGAATGCAGTATTGCTGACTGCCATCAGTTCAATCCTCACCAAGTTTGACTCAGTTTTCCATCCTTCTTATGTCTGTAAAATGAGCACCAGATTATTGGGTCAATATGCTGACTCTGTAAATCGCTTAGAAAGAGTTGTAAAGCACTTTGAAGTGGTATACAAGTCTAAATTCTATTGCTATATTTAATGTAATGTAATATGAATACAATAAATATGCATATTGAAATAACAGTTCAAGTAGCTTGAGTATGCAGTTTAGGAAGGGAAGAACATGTTTTTAAAATTAATCCAGAGTTAAATATTTATTCAAGACTAACGTTTAAATAAACATGTTTTCCAGTCTCCAGTTGATGTTCATGGATACCTCTCCTTGGTCCTATTAGATCCACTTCCTCTATACTTTTAATATATTTTTTAAAATACTGATTTAATTTTAAAGACAATTTAAAAAGGGGGGGATATTAATAAAATCAGCTTCAGCTTGGTGCTAATATTAGGTTAATAACATCAGTGACAACAAATCCTTGTATACAGTGACAGAAAAGGAATTGGCTTCACTTTCCCTGCTATATTTCCTCCTCAACAGATCATCCTTTGAGAGATGGAGAAGATACTCAGTGTAAGTTATAACCATGCAATCATATTGGAAGCAAGTATTTGTCTGAAAGATCTAAGAGGGCTATAACCACACCACCAATGTAGCAGTTAGTAATATACTCAGAAGGCTCAGACCTCCATTGTTCTCTGTAGCCATTGCTCCTTATCCCAATTTATACATCTCCGTTGTCCCATGGGCCATTTTTTTTACACCTTGAAGCCATTTTTTAAAAAAAAAAGATCTAGAAGCAAATATGTATTATTGAATTTTGTTTTCCTGGGAGGCAGTTTCATTGGCTTGCTTGAGATAACATATGCAGACCAAACTTTTGTTTCCTGATTAATTTGTTTAATTATTTTCTGCGGTTTTCTGTTCTGTGGATTTCCCTAGCAATCCTTCACAGTGCTTTTTAAAGAAAACACACGGCCAACTTTACAGCTAAGTTTTCCTTTTTTCTCCATCATAAAGAACGTCACCCTCCAAAGATTTTCTGAAACTGACCACAGCTAATCTTTTCTCCTTAGCTATCTGAAGCATAATGATTTATTCCCACTCTTGAGCTCTTCCACATAAGGATTTATTTCTTTGCCTTGTTCATTCACATTTAATGGGAAACATGCCAGTCTGGCACAGTGATCAGAGCCGTGGTGGTGCAGTGGTTGGAATGCAGCATTGAAGGCTAACCCTGCCGACTGCCAGGAGTTCGATCCTGATGAGGCTCAAGGTTGACTCAGTGTTCCATCATTCTGAGATCGGTAAAAAAAAGAATCCAGATTGTTGGGGGCAATATGCTGACTCTGTAAACGGCTTAGAGAGGGCTGTAAAGCACTATGAAATGGTGGGTAAGTAGTATTGCTATTTTGAATAGGAATGGAGAAAATACTTTGAAGTCCACCCTCAGTCATGCAAATCAATGTCTTTAGTTCAGTAGCACTGATTTGGTTACTATATCCTACTAAGCCAGCTGTCCCCAACCTTCTGTGCACTAGGGACTGGCTGTGTGGAGAGAGGTTTTTTCATGGACTGGAGGGAGTGTGGTTGCATATGCTGCCTGCATCCCTCAGATGGCCTTGGATTGTTTGTACAGCCCAGTTTCTGGCATGCCACAGCCCAGTGCTGGTCCATGGTCCATGGGCTGGGGACCCCTATACTAAGCCATAATGAGGCACAAACATAATGTGCGTGGGTTTGGTTTAAAGTGATGTGTCTAATCAGCACATCTTATCCAGAGGTGGGTTTCACATAATTTTATCACCAGTTTGCTGCACACCAAAAATGTGAGTGCAGCCTTCTGCGCATGTGCTTTGCGCATGCACACAACTTGCATGCGAGTGGCACACAGCTTGCATGTGAGCGGCTTAGAAAACATGGCTAAACGGGACGTCATAGCACCGTGGTGTGTGGGCAAGGCGGGCGGACCTGCAGGTCGCTACTACCAATTTGCCCGAACTGGTCTGAACCGGCTGAACACCACCATTGATCTTATCTCATATTAATATAGAAGGAAATGAAAAAGGAGTAACATGACATCCTAACATGTTCTGAGTAGCAAGGAGAATAGGGCTACAAATCTGAGAAGCAAAGATCCAAATTACCGTTAGATGGCAGCAAATAAAGAATATGAACTCTGCTGACATTTAAGTGGTTGTCCTGATGTTGGCAAACCACACTTTGTAGCCCTAATAGAAATAATAAGAACCAATATATTCATTTATAATCTTCCTGTATTTCCATATGCTGATTTTTCTAGAGACCACATTTTTATTCCAGAAAGATGAAAGGGAAATGCAATTTGCAGGCATTTGAAGTGACTCAGTGCAGCAATGTTAATTTTTTTTTAAATCAGGGGGAAACTTTAGATCACGTTAAGTAGCTTGTTAAAAGTAGAGAGCTTTCATAATTATAAAAAAAGCATCACAAAAGAATAAAATGATACATTAACTCGGTACTGATTGTATACTCAGGCTATCCAAAGGTTTGGCTACCTAATAAAAACACAAATCAACATTTTTTTGCTGGTCACCTAGTGGGTTCCCCCCCCCCCTTTCTGTGGTTAGGCAACACTCATTTCTACTCTTTAGAATGTAAAGTGATTAACTCTTTAAATGTTAAATTTGTGCATCAGTATGCAAGACAATGTCTATGCAGATTCTCAGTCATCTAGGTCATGGTTGTCCCAAAGATGCTTTTTCAAGAGGACTTTCTGGTTTTTCTTTGAAGACATTTTGCTTCTCATCCAAGAAACCTCTTCAGTTCTGAGTTGAAGAAGCTTCTTAAACCAGAAAGTTTGTTTGTCTCTTGAAAAAGCACCTTTGGGACAATATGTAGGACACTTTTTCTGAGATTCTAGGTATCTTCCATCCAAGTATACACAAAAATAATTATCTTGCTGTCATTTTCCAGCTTTCTGCTGGCCATATGATCATTATTAGAAATTTCCCCTCTAATAGCTGGTAGCTGGAACAGGCACCTCAAGCAATGCAATCTTCTAGGGATCTCCAGGAAGTCACAAATACACCCTGGATTTGATCTATAGACTAAACGTATCTCTTTCTAGTCAAGGAACTAACTCCCTTAAGGGAGGAAGAAAAGGAGACAGAAGATTTCTGAGAGCTTTTGTTCTTCTTTTTTGTTCTTTTCAGTGGAAAGAAGCAAGTTATTCAAGGGAAAGGAATCACACACACAACTCTCCCCACCTGCAATGAAGTCTTCTAGAATGTAGGAATCAAACTCATAGATGTGGGTTAGAGTTTGTTCTCTTTCCCTTTTGGTTGTTTGAAAAAAAGTTCATTGTTTTCTGAATCCCAGCTCCCTCTTGGGTGAATCCACTTGTTCCTTTCATTCTCAGGCCTCTTTTGAATTCTAATCTTTTTTTCTATGCATAATATCTTCCTATGTTTTCTTTGACATTGTGTGTTCTTGGTTAAGTTGGGATACATTTAAGCAGACATTGTTAGTGCCCTTTGAGTCTTTGGGGTGGGGTTTTTTTAATCTAGTAACCAGCTTCTCTCTATATATGTAAGAGTCTGAGTATCACATGTGGCAGCTACAGCATCCCTGACAGTGCAAAATACTTTTTGATGCTGTCGCTATTATTATTTTTTAACACTATTTATTACTATTATTATTTTTAAATCCTTTTAGTTCCATAATACAATATTTTAACAGCCTCTGGATGTTTGTGTGCCTTTCTTTTATCTCTACGTGCTAGGATGTGCTGCTTTATACACCAGTAATATTTCCCCAGACATCAAGTGTTCCTTTAATGATCAGTCTTAATGTATTTTGTTAACATTATGGTGGCGTTGTTGAAGAAGAAAAAAATTGCATTGAACCAATTGAAGTATTAAAAAAAATAGGCATTGCTATTGTCCCAAACAAAATGTTTGGAAGTCAGAGCATTTGGTTTTAGAGATTAGTTTTTCAGAATGCTCCAAGAAAGTGAACTCTAAAGATTTCTCTAAGGAGCCATGATTCAGTGTGTCACACTTGTGCAGAAATATATGTGTTGACTATAAAAGAGAGAAATGGGAATGTTCAATCTTTGGAACATAGCTATTGTATGCTTGGCCATTCTAGGGGATTATTATCTCAAAATATCTGCACATTCAATGATAGAGCCACTTGATGCTCACTGTGGATATCCAACCCCGATAAAGTATTTAAATATATTCATCTTTCATGTGATCTGTTTTCTTTCTTTCTCTTTTTGGTGGAAGCAATTTTCATTTTGCACTGGAGGGGGGAGGGAAGGGGAAGGAGGGATGGAAGGAAGGGGAGTAGGAGAGAAGAAACGAGGGAAGGAAAGAGGGAGGGAGGGAAGAAGAAGTAGGACCATTGTAAGATAAGATGGATCTATGGGATGTTAAAAAAGCAATCTTCAAGTATATTGTCAACAGTAAAAAAAAAATTCATTTTGCAGTTTATCACAGCTAGCAATATTGTATTGAAAACAGAACTCTCTCTTTCCAAATTATTTGGTTGATTTCCATAAGGATCAGGCACCCTTTGTTATCAACTGAGGGCAAACTGTGATCTGTATGGTTTTGGTTTAAAATGATGTGTCAAATTAGCAAACTGGAGGGTTAAACTGTGGCTAATAAAAAAGGGTAGTGTTAGTCTACAGATTTGGTTAGGCATATATTGCATCCTTTATCCATAGGAAGAAGATTAGACACATTGGCTCCATTTGCACATTAACCATGGTTAAAGAAAAGTACCTGGTTTCATGCAATACACTAAATACAAGCTGAACAAACCACAACATAACTTACCACAAAGCTAAGCTGTATGAATAAAGCCAATATCCAGGCAATTCCATTCCTTTTGAGTCATTTACTGAAAGTCTTTATTGATGCTGATTCCAAAACTCAGCTTTGTTGTCTGTTTTCAGTATCCTACACAGAAAAAAGACTGAGCTTTTCTTTGAGTTTTCCATCCCAAACTTCTGCCCCAAATTAAAGTATGGTAAAACCACACTTGGAATACTGCATCCAGCTTTGGTCGCCACGATGTAGAAAAGATGTTGAGACTTTAGAAAGAGTGCAGAGAAGAGCAATAAAGATGATTTAGGGGACCGGAGGCTAAAACATACAAAGAACAGTTGCTGGAATTGGGTATGTCTAGCCTAATGAAAAGAAGGACTAGGGATGACATGATAGCAGTGTTCCAATATCTCAGGGTTTGCCACAAAGAAAAGGGAGTCAAACTATTCTCCAAGGCACATGAAAGTAGGACAAGAAGCAACAGATGGAAAGTAATCAAGGAGAGAAACAACTTGGAACTAAGGAGAAATTTCCTGACAGTTTGAACAATTTTCCATAAGAAGGGATAATCAGTTTTTCTAGCTGCAAGACCTATTTTCCATTATTGGATTATTGTGGTCAGCTCTGATCAAGAGTATTACTTCTTTGGTTTATTTTAATTTACTCAAATGAAGCAAAAGGAAGTCAGGGTTGGACAAAAATCTTATGACCACTATGTGCCAGTGTGTATGACATTATATGACATTAGGGAAATCTTCATGTTGATGGATCTACATTCCTGTTTGGAACAGACTGCCAGGCTCTAGACAGAAATAAGATAGGTCATTTTCTCATGTTCAAATTTAGTGTCACTTCTAGTTTACATGATAACAATAATTATTCTTCTGTTAGACTTCATTGGGGGTGTTACTTGGAACCTTGACAACTTCAATGACAACTGTCCTCTGCTTGCATGACTTATTTTTATTCATGGATGTACAAAGATTCAAGGCACCTTTACACCACAATGTTTCCATGACCAATACAATTTCCATTTTCTAATCTCTCAAAAGTATTGTGAAATTGATCTGTAATCTTCTCAATCCCACCAGCCTTGAATCTATAGTAAGATAATGGGGTAGGGTAAGACAAGAATTCCTGCTAATTGGGAAGAAAGGTGGGATGAACCAAGAGAACCCAACAATGGGAATGTCAGTCCCTCAACTACAATAGTTTCTAGGACAGCTTTGCTACAATTTCATATATATCATAGTGAAACCATCAGTTGTTCAATTCAGCTCAATGATGACATGGCTGATGATGAATGGCTGGTCTGGAGATGATTTTGGATTGCTGCAAAAGTGCTGTATGGAAATGTACCCTGTACAAAAAGCCATTGTAGAAAAATGCAACTTCCTTCTACAACGTGGAGCTGAAATTATAAGAGGCATGTTTATACAATTAATTATTCCAGCTGAATTATCTGATATTCATTTAAGATGCCCATGTTACTTGCCTGAAGGAGAAAGGTGTGACCCAGCCATGATCAAAGAGAACCATCCTAGTAGGCAGTTCTTCAAACACACTTTCCCAGAAAAGCAAAGGTGCCAAGCTAAAAAAAAAATAAAAATCAAAATGATTGATAGAAAGCAAGCCAAGCATGACAAGCTGAGCTGTACTGATGATCTTTTGCCCTGCAGAAATGACATTCTTTTTTAAAATTAATTTCATTCTCACTGAAGGAGAGTTTAGGTATGCAAAGCTATCATTTATTACAGAGCAAAATCAAAAATCCAAGTTTGAGCATGGAGGAAAAGGCGAGAGATTATTTGTTTGTTTTGTACCATGATCTTTTAAACACAATCTATCTACAAGTAGTTCTTGATTTCTGTTGTTATTCAGTGTCTGTCTGAAATTACAATGTTAAGCAAAGGTACTTATGACTTGTGCCCAAAGTTATAACTGTTGGAGTGCCCCCCTAGTCACATGAACAAAATTTGGGCATTTGGGTGCCTGCCCAGACTTATATCTGCAATTGCCCTTACTTACCTATCTCAATCAACCATCCATTTCAACCACCCAACTGGCCCACTTCT
Source organism: Thamnophis elegans (assembly GCF_009769535.1). Classification (NCBI taxonomy): domain Eukaryota; kingdom Metazoa; phylum Chordata; class Lepidosauria; order Squamata; family Natricidae; genus Thamnophis; species Thamnophis elegans. The sequence continues at coordinate 125,549,596 of NC_045542.1, read as the reverse complement.
GCTTGGAAACCTACCTACCACAGCTTAGGAGACCTCATCCAGCCATCCAGCTACCTGCATACCAAAAGCCCATCATTTACCTTCTTCATTTTTCTGCAGCTGCTAAAAGTCACACCAGGACTTCATGGGATGCAGTCTTCCTAATGAGGCCATTTCATATCATTCTCCAAGCATTCTTCATATTGATGAATTTAGGCTAGCTTCCAAAGGCCCATAAAGAGCCAGCTCCATTCTTCCAATTCTCCAGAAGCTTCATTCCATTCCCATGCTAATCTTTTCTTTTTTTCTTTTTATTGGAAAATAGGCTTCTGAAAAAAATAATAGTCATCCTAGACAACAAAAATCCAGTATGAAAACAAAGTCCATTTAAAATTCAAAGCAAAACAAAACTCCCAAGGCAATCTGGTCAAAGGACAGAATTTTACCCTAAGAAAGTCTTCCTTTTGAAAAGTTAGAAAATACTTTTTGGACACAGGAAAGGCAGGAGATTCAGACTTGCCTTACAGGCATTTTGCCATTCCCTTCCTATGCATAATTAAAGGCAGCGGCTTTTGGGGCCGGGGTCATTTTTCTAAGCATTAAATTGATTATGCTTGAGCAACACAATATCCCTGGTAGAATTATGTGTGAAGCCACAGGGCTCAATAAAAGCCTATTAACTCTAACACAAAAGGTGCCTTTTGGTGCTGTTCGACTTTTGGGGTTAGATTCTTACTGGACTTGAGAAAATAAGCTTTAAATACTAGTTAAGTTATTAGTGTGTGTTGCTGTCTAAGCAAGCTCAGGCCACCTCACTAATGGAAAACAACTTGTTCCTCCTATGCAGTTAAAGCCCAGTGTTGCATTCATTCATCTCCCAAAATGTTCCATTGACAAAGGCAACACAGAAGCTGGATTTTAATTGGAAATGCAGTGAAAATGTTTTCAGTTCCACCTATGTTCTCTGTTTCCCTCTATCATGCAACATAGCATATGAACAGATTCCTTTTATTAAATCTAATCCCTCGTGAGCCACGGTGGTGCAATGGTTAGAGTGCAGGCTATTTCTGTTAACTGCCGGCTGCCTGCAATTTGGCAGTTCAAATCTCACCAGGCTCCTGGTTGACTCAGCCTTCCATCCTTCCGAGATCGGTACAATGAGGAGCCAGATTGTTGGGGGCAATATGTTGACTCTGTAAACCACTTAGAGGGGGCTGTAAAGCACTATATAAGTCTAAGTGCTATTATTATTGCTCATGCATACACAACAAATAAAAGGTCTTATATACCACCACACCAGCTTAGCTAACATGTTTTGTAAACCTCTCACCATCAGATTGTTGTTGGATCTTTTAATTAATTAGCCCAAAGTACTCTAAAGTTGGGGCAGTGCATCAGGGCATTTTATTTTTTTGTTCTTGATTATGTATTTTGATATGGGAAACTGTATAAAATTATATAAATAAATGATATTGGGGCAAACTGGAGGTTAACAAAGGCAAGTGGCTGTGGAAAATTTTTGGCTTGGTGGCCTTGCTGTCTGCAAGAAAAAGGATTTGGGTTGGTTCCAGATGTATCACTGGATTTATTGTTCAAATAATGATTACATACATAAAGCAATCATAAACATATCTAAGAATAATTACAAAGCAGGCAGAAGCTGGAGATAGCCTATTTCTTGTGGAGAGAATGCCTCCCTGTCTCTTTTTTAAGGCAGACTCAGGTAGGAAGCAGACTCCACAAGAAATCCTAGGACTCTGCTTTATTATAATCTATCATAATTGAATCTTGAAAGTCTTCATTTTCCCTCCCCTCCCTCCCACCCTTGGGAGTTAAGGCAAAACCAATTTGAATGCATTTCTAATATTTTCTTCATTTTTTCAGCTTAATACATATTTTCAAAACTGATAGAACATAAAATAATAATATGGTTGGAAGCAGGGGTGGGTTCCTACCGGTTTGGCTGAATAAATAGGTAGTAACTTCGGTGGACACGTGACCGTACTGGTTATATCGGCAGTGCCAAAAGTGCAACCATCTTGTTTTTGGCTTCTGCCCATGCACAGAAGCAATTTTTCAATTTTTCACATAGTGCGCATCAGTAAAAAAAATCTGGAATCCTTTATAATGCCTTGGTAAGGCCACACTTGGAATACTGCATTCAGTTTTGGTCGCCACGATGTAAAAAAAGACGTGGAGACTCTAGAAAGAGTGCAGAGCAACAAAAATGATTAGGGGACTGGAGGCTACAACATACAGTATAAAGAATGGTTGTTGGAATTGGGTATCTATTTTAATGAAAAGAAGGACTAGGGGTGACATGATAACAGTGTTTCAATATTTAAGGAGCTGCCACAATGAACAGTCAACTTACTTTTCAAAGCACCTGAATGGAGGACAAGAGGCAGTGGATGGAAACTAACCAGGAGAGAACCTAGAACTAAGGAGAAATTTCCTGACTGCTAGACGAATTAATCAGTGGAGTGATTTGTGTCTAGAAGTTGTGGATCTCCAATATTGGAAGTTTTTAAGAAGAGCTTGGACAACAATTTGTTTAAATGATATAGTTTCTTACTTGAGCAGGATATTGGACTAGAAGACCTCCAAGGTCCCTTCCAATTCTGTTATATAGCTCTTAGAGCTCCAGATAAAAGATCAAATCCACTTGCAGCCAACTATAATACATAGTTTGAAATTAAGCCAATTCATGGCACCCTCTTGTCCGCAATTTTGAGATGCAAGGTGGATGCAAATGGGAACAAATCACCCAACCTGGGCAAACATAGAAAGGGAGCTCCTGGAAGATGTAAGGGTTGAATGGAAGAGATGCTTCTAGGGAAACAGACAGGCTTGATGGCCAAACATCTACAAGATGATTAAAACAATGCAGAGAGCATATCAGTCTTGCAGCCCAGGAGGATCAGATGAAATGGCTGTGCAATGGAAGGATCAGCCCCTAGAGGGAGAGGCATGCAAGCACTGTAAACAATTAATCTGTAGCAGTAATTATATTTAAAATGAAGCACTGGAGATCATCTGCTCCAAAGGAATTAAGAAGCTTGGTTTGGAAAATAGCTTTGAGACAAATCTTGAAATCCAAAGATCCATTTGCAGTTGGTTGTAAGTGGACCTAAGTGGAGGAAGATATTATTTGTTCCTACATTCAGTTAATGGTGAGTGGCTTTTACTAGCGATGGGAAAGCAGAAGGTAAAGATATGCTCAAAATATATTTATCTTTTTCATACTATTTGTTAGCCAGAAATTGGAGGAACTTGGCATCCTTTAAAAAATCTTGAAGTATATAGCACTTTTAAAAATTCATTCAGACAATCAAGTCATGCCACACCACACAATCTTCATAAGCACAGGGTCATCCAAGGACAAACCCACATCCCACACAGAGCATTGCTGGTGAGATTTAAATTGCTTGTATCTATTGATTGTTATGTTCAGCATAGTGGTGGGTTCCAGCTGGTACGGCCATACCGGATGGTGAAATATAGCATGTCTTCCTGTACCCATTCTTCCGGAGATCCTGTACCTGAATGCTCCCTCCCCTGGCCTGCCCCCCCCCCACTTGCTCCTCCCCACCCCCGGTCACCGCTTGCTTACCCTGCCCGTCCACACCATGCTTGTCCCGCCCACCCACTTCCTTTGCCCACCCAGCCAAGGCTGTGAGGCTGCAGGCAGCTGGGGAGGGGGGAAATGCTGCCCGTCTGCCTGACCCTCCAGAAGCAACTGGCCGGGCCCTGAGATGGTCAGCAACCCATGCGCCACTGCCATGTGACCGCTCTGGGGGCACAGCACCTGCCCAGACTGCAGTCGGCAACAGGACGCAAAGGAGAGGCTGTCCAGCAGAGTGTCACAAGGTCAGTGGGTGAGGTGGTATGGGGCTGGAGGCGGCAAAATGGCGAGATATCAAGGCCATCTTGGGTGCCTGCAATGGGATGCAGCAGCTGCTGGGCAACTGCTTCTTTGTGGCCCCTCACTTCATCCATCACCAGTTCAGAATAACTACTATTTCACCAGCTTTGGATGAAAAGGAAAGGTAAAGCTGGATGCCCCGTCAGATTAACAATGCAGCCCACTTCTGCCAGCTGATCTCTCTCTTCTCTAATGGAAATAAATATGTTTATAAAGCCTATAAAAGGTGGAATATAATAAATAAATAAAAGGAATATTTTTTTCACAGCAGTGAAATGTCTGTTGCTCACATGGTAGCTCAGCTTTGTAAGGTGCCATATATTTTATGGTGCATAACATCTAGTTAGGTCCACCTATTGTATCCCTTTGGAAAGAAAGAAAGAGTAAGAGAGAGAGAAAGAGTAAGAGAGAGAGAAAGAGAAAGAAAGAGAAAGAGAGAAAGAAAGAGAAAGAAGGAAAGAGAAAGAAAGAGGAAGGGGGAGAGAGAGAGAGACAAGAAAGGAAGGAAGGAGGGAAGGAAGGAGAGAAAGAAAGAAAGAAAGGGAAAGAAAGAAAGAGGAAGGAAGGAAGGAAAGGAAAGAAAGAGAACTCGACCACAATTGAGCCCAAAATTTTGGTTGCTAAGCAAGAACGTTGTTTAGTAAGTTTCACTACGTTTTACAAGTTGGCCACGCCCAGCCAGTCACATGACCGCCAAGCCATGCCCAGCCAGTCACATGACCACCAAGCCATGCCCAGCCAGTCACATGACTGCCAAGCCATGCCCAGCCAGTCACATGACCACCAAGCCACTCCCACAAAACAGGCCACACCTACGGAATAGGTTCTAAAAAAATTTGAAACCCACCACTAGTTTAGCAGTAACTCAATGCTACCTATCTTGTATTTGGTTCTCATTGTATCTATCCGTATTTCCCCCAGTTTCACCTTATCCTGTTCTTTCAATAAAGCATTCATATCTACCCACACAGTCTGTTTTATTGGAGGATAGGTGTGTTTAGCTGCATGTCGAGCTGCACACAAACTAATGTGTAGTGGGGACAGAACAAACAGTATACCTGTTTTTTAAAAGCTATTTCTGCAGGACAGTGTCAGAAGCTGGAAATGGAGAGAAACAAAGGTAGACATATGCACACATAAGTAGGCAAGTGTATACAGTGATGTTTATTGCTTTATAAGCTTAGTGCAAAGTGCAAATAAGCTTAGTCCAAATTCAGAATTCCAGTGAGCATTTCTCTCTCTTCCTCCCTCCTTCCCTCTTTCTCTCTCTGTCTCTCTCTAGGTTTGTGTTTGTGCATGTATAGTTTTAATGTAAATAGAATAGAATTCTCATAAATATGCACACTAATAAAATATAACTATAACAGATGAGAATTTAAATGACTAAACAAGAATACTTCCCTTTTTTCTGGCATCAATATTTTATCTTCATTTTCATCATCATTATCACGAACATCATCATTATTAACATCGTTATTAGTACATTCTTCCCCAAAGGGGTCAATATCACATTGATATATGTTTTCTTTCACCAAAATCTTTGATAAACATTATGATAGACTTTAGATCTGATAACCTTAACGGGGATGGATTAAATGGGTGGGCTCCAATTTTGTAATTAGAAAGATGATGCAAAAGCAAATGTAATTTCTTTCTGAGTAAGAGCCCATGAAGGCACAGTAATGAGATTTTAATAGATAGTGAGAAGAATTTTGAAGTGCCTTTACCACATTCATTACAGGTGTTATAATCCACAGCTGTTTGATTAAAAGTTTTACGTGATTTTGGAATGCATAAAATATATTCCATAGAAGTTGAGTCTTAACAATAAACATGGAAATGCTAAACAATATTACACATTGCACTCCATCGTTCTGTGCTCACAGCCATAAATGTACATGCATGTAGGCAGTGTGAAACATTGATTAAGAAGTTGGAAACTCAGCTTCTAGTAACTAGTTCTAGTTCTAGTGAACTAGAATCTAGTTCACTCAGGTTGTGAGTAAAATAGAGGGCGGGAGTGCTGTATATCTAGCCTTTGGAACTACCATTTTACATACATTTACATTTACATGGGGGAAAAGTCTTATTGAAAATAGCATCACTTGTTTCTGAATAGACTTCTGTTGGATCATGTAGACCTAAGCATAGTTATTTACAAATGAATTCCATTTTATCAGGAGGGCAATTATAAGAACTATACTCCCCTATACTTTAGATTGCATAGGAAAATTATAAAGAATCAGAGCAAATGCACTTAAAATCCATTTTATAGCTTAATTATTAATCTTGGATTGAATTCAAAGTTATTCTGATTGAATTCATTGTAAAATATCAGATCTAAGAGCACATCTGTGTGGAAGTTGCTGTAATGACAACATACATATGTAAACCCCATATGGACATTAATAATACATAGACTGTGTTTGCTTCCAGATCCAAAACACTAAGAAATCTAAAACTGTTAGATCTGCAAAGAAAAGTTGTGTGCTGTTATTTAGTTAGTTATTCAATTTACCAACTTTCTAAATCTACATCTAGGCGATTTACACATATTTTGTTTGGGAGAACTCATGGGTAGACAATTTTTGTTTCTTCCAAAACACATTCTGAATGTTAGTTCTGTAAACAATAATACAAATATTCAGTCTCAGAAAAGTATCTGTAGAGGGTGCTAGTAGAATAATAAAAGTTACTACTGTATACTTTAGAATAGGATATTCCAAAAGGAATGATTATAGTATGGATTGCAACAGGAGATTTATGGAAAAGAATAGGTAAATGAATTAAGTTTGTAAATTGGCACCTAAATATGTTAGGACATTTTACTGTCTTCCAGTAGAAGAGAATGTGCAGCTCAGGGTTGAACTGAGGAGTCCTTGGTGCTCTCTGAGCCTGCTTGTTTGCTTACAGATGTTTCATCATTACCCAACTAAGTTAACTTCATCACTGCGATTCAGACTGGGATTTGCTCCTTGTTTATGCACACTTGTGGGTCGCTCTGCCAGTGTTGATGGATATATGAAATGGGGTTGAAATGTATATATACAATTTGTGTTGCAAGGGTAAAAAACCCTCAAGTTAACAGTAAGGAGTTACAAAATGCAAAAAAGAAAGAGGAGGATTGGGTTGACCTGATTTGAAATTGTATTTTGCAGTTTGCTATTTGATCTGGGTGAAAGAAAGGATGTTGTTGAGACATGGAAGGATTTTGGAGTTAGAAGAACACAACCTAAGATTTGGGTGGCATGGATATTTGTGATATAACAAAGTCAATGTGGATTTTAAAAATCATTATGTTTGACCTGACATGGTGAGAATATAGAAATAGATACAAATCCAAATTGTTCCCCAAAATACCTTTGGGGTTCTGAGTACAATAAGCACTTTATAGATAAAAAAATAAAAGGTGAGTACAAATGGCTAACTTATCATGAGGTATTAGAATTTTGTCAAGGAGAATGCAAAATAAAATCAAGGGAAGAACTGGTGGCAGTGGGTTATATCTGTCAATGGTTCTCTTATTTACCATTGTTATTTGGCAGATTTAAAATAGACAAAAGAATTTAGGAACACCGTAAGACTGACTTTGAAGTAGAGTTGTATATTAAACTTTAAAATCCTCTGAATCAGTGTACGGATTTGAATCCAAAATTTTCTAGCTTTTTTAACAAGTCCACTCAACATGATAAAACATCCCTTCTTGTTCCTGGAATAAAGTACTAGACAACTTATGATCCATTGGGCCTTGTTTTCTCAGTATTTGGTTTCCTAAAGAGATAAATGGCCACAGATGGGCACAAAATGTTGCCTCTGCCTAGAAAAATTTAAAAACTCTACAGAAATGTTTTAGGTACGACAGCTATTTTAATTTAATGCCTGCTCAAAGGCAAGGAAACACACCTCAGTAACCTATACCCATCTTCACCATTAATTACAGCAAACAGTAGATAATAGCAACTTTCTGAGCTTAGTTGCAAGGTGAGTGGGTGTGAGATTTTCTCCCTGTTTATATACAGTACCTTGTCCTGTCAGTTGGTTTAGTTTTCTTCTTGGTGTTCCTTGATTATATTGTTTTCTGCTTGACTTTTGCCTGATGTTAATCCCTGCTTACTTGAGGATGTGCCTTTTTGTTTCCTTCTTAACTTGTTATTGTCTCTTTTGAATGGTGTCTAAATAGCTTATTTCTATGTGTCTGTTGATGGGTGATTTGCCTGAATCTGAACCTTCCAAGAATTCCCCAGTGCCTTTAAATTTAGATTGGTCTAGGATGCTCAAAGTGTCCCAGTTGAAACAAGGTTGAGTCAGTCCATGCGTTGCAAGATTAAGGAGTTTTCATTTTGTCTCCTGACTGTCAGTTTGTGCTCATGGATGCACTCTTCTAGTCTTATATTACTGATATAACTAAATTACATTTATATCTTTTGGCAGTCCAAGATGACATACATGGCTGGTCTCCTTTCATTTCCCCCAAACTCATATAGTAATTTGGACTAAAAGAAAGAATAATTGGTTAAAAATTATCCAGATATCTCTATTGGTTATATAAGGAATTAAACCTCGGTGTCCTTAGGCACAATGAACAGTTTAATCACTAGGTTCAGCTAGGACAGAACAACTGCTAGCACATATATAGAAATACTTTGGCTGCATATTACTTTCCTAAAGACTTATTTTAGCACAGTTATTATTTTAAAGAAAGCATTTTCATTTTATCAAATCTGAAGTGGTACAGAAAAAAAGGTTTAATAGGTATGTATTTGGAGCACACAATTTTCTCCAGGAAAGAGCTCTAGCAGTTTCAACTTTTCATCTGATCAGAGAAGCTGGGCAATTCATGGAGAGGTCTTCAAATCACTTCAATTTGGAACTAATTCATATATATGTTGGATTTCAATCCTTGAAATATTTCTCGTTCTTGAACCATTTTTCAAAGCTTTAAAATATCTGCAGATCTAGCATTCTTGTAACTACCTTGTGTAATTGGGGTGATGATTTATTGCTACTTGACATGTAAGTGTATTTTTTAATGGAATACTTTGACCATTCAACTGTATCTTCTTCCCACAGTTAATCTGAACATTTTGCTCCTGGTAATAACAGAACTGCTGCTGAATACTTATACTGAACATAGCTGAGTATGTTAGTCCTAAAGCATTATTTAAAGTTTTACTTTCTGAAAGTTATTTTTCTAGGAGGATTTAGTAGCTGACAAATGAAATGTTTTTCTTTTCAGAGGCAGTTTGAAACCACAAAATACTTTAACTCTGATTTTAATCATACTGTAAAGACAACCTTTTGGCCACAAAAACACTTCCTACTGCCATAGCTATTTTATCACTGCAGTGAAGGAAAACTAAAGTTGCCATACTGAAAATAAAGCCAACGAGCTCTCAAATTAAGTTAACATTAAAAAAAGGAGTTTAGGGAAAAATCTATTTATGTGATTACTAAGTTGATACTAACTTGATGATTCATAATCAATAAATCAAACCAGGAAAAAGATGATTTTTGGGTGTGATTTCAGTTTATGCAAAAGGATGATTATTTATGAATGATTTGCATGTGTAATCAAGGGATGCAATTATAAACAGAAGGCACTTAAAGGCACTAACAACAGCAGTGTTAATAAACACCTGCCACACTAAACATTTTCTGGGCCAGAGTAACCTCATATTCAAGTAATTTCTAAAACAGAAATATATCTCACTAATGGGTGCTAAATAAATATATTCAAACAAAATATTATTGAAACAAAATATTTTAGAACAATGACCCATCTATACTTGATGAGATAAAGAGAGGAATACTCTCTCTCTCTCTCTCTCTCTCTCTCTCTCTCTCTCTCTCTCTCTCTCTCTGTCTGTCTGTGTGTGTGTGTGTGTGTGTGTGTGTGTATCTGTATGTTTAATGCTATTCAATATCAGGGCAAGATGTGTTTTGTCAAGCACAAAAAAGGTAGAAGTAAACCAAAGAAATTAATGGCATGATATAATATAGCTATAATATAATACATCTTTAACAAAACATAGTTAAATGTACTAATACATGAGAATATTTTTAGCAAGGGGTTGATGCGAGGTGTCCTTGGGGCTCTCTGAGCTTGATTGTTTTCTTTCAGACGTTTCATTACCCAAACTAGGTAACATCATCAGTGCTAGTAAAAGTGCTGTTCGCTGTCAGTTTATATTCTGTCAGTGTTGGTGGGGATTGGTTAGACTGTCAATCAACCAACCCAAAAGGGAACAAAAAGACCTAAGCACCTCTCCACCAGCAATTAGCACCCAGATCAGCATAAATGAACTCCAAGGTTAAACTTCAGATCAACAATCAAGTAAACTGTTCTGACCCCCCCTCCGTCCAGTGATTAATGCCGACATAGGCTTAGTAGTTTGCCACTCTTTATTTATAGCAATTACAATCCTGTTGGCTGAAAGCCCAAACATGACTCATAGGCAAGACATTGGCAGCAACCCAGACTCCCACAGACAAGAGATACAATACAAACAAGAGCTTCTCCAACTTGTTATGAACGGTTGTGTCCTGCAAAAGGACTCCTACTAAAGTCTCTTCTTATATACTCTCTTGGGAGGAGCCAAGCCACAACCACTCGGGCTTGATTATCTCTTATGAATCTGTCTCCATAACTGCTGCCTCTGTTTCTCTGCCCTTCATTGCCTGGCGTCAGGGACAAACTCCCTTTGATCTTCCCCACTGCTCCATTGCCTGGCATCAGGGACAAACTCCCTTTCATCTTCCCCACTGCTCCATTGCCTGGCATCAGGGACAAACTCCCTGTGATCTTCCCCACTGCTCCATGCCTCAGGCACCTCCTGGTGGCCAACCAGCCTCCCTGGTCCTTGCTCAGAGTCTGAACCCTGCCCAGGGTCCTTCACATCCTCCATAGCCGACTCATAGGGTCCCTCGCTATCGGAGTCCATTGGAGTTCCAACGGCTCCTGCTGGGCCACAATATAAACAATACCCCAATCAACAAACTGCCAAACAAGCCAACAGCAAATGGCCTAACCACAACATCTCTAAGACTACCCCACCAACACAGACAGGCAAGCCACCAGAATATAAATTGACAGCTAATAGCACTCCATACTAGCACTGATGATGTTGCCTAGTTTGGGTAATGAAAAATCTGCAAGAAAGCAAGCAAGCTCAGCACCAAAGATCCCTCATTGCTAAATGTAGTAGATGCATTGTATTTCTTTTTATTCTTGCAAACCACCCATCCTTATATCTACTTATATCTACTATCTCCATGCACCACTACATATGTTGCTTTTTATTCTTTACATTTCTGACATCATGGATTCCTTATGTTTACAACTTCCTTGGCCTTCCCCTTTTTCCTTATCTAATTACATTCCCTTCATAGTTTTGTAAATGGATTTGATTTGATTCAATCTTTTTATATAACTCAACCACTTCATTATACTGGTAGTCCTCAGGTTGTCCAAAGTTACAATAATGTGAAATAAAGGACTTACCAATGCAGCAAAATTTAAGATACAAATATTAATGAAACCTGAAACTTTTTTTTAGGTATGATGGACAAACCAATTGAAAAACAATTTGGGGTGCTTTTCCTTCACTTGGTGATAGTCGGGAGGATCGTACTTGCCAAAAGCTGGAAAGAAAAAGGGATGCTGACTGTTGAAGAATGGATTTTGAAATCAACTAAAGAATGGATTTTGAAATCAACTAAATTAGCAGAGATGGCGAAATTAATTGGTTTGATAAGAGATAATGGACTAGACAACTGCTGTATTTTTCAGAGTATAAGATGCACCTTCCCCTCTTAAAACACATGGAAATGTTAGCGCGTCTTATACACTGAATACAGCCATTTTGGGCCTCCTGAAGCCCTGCCCCTGCATCCCACTTTTGTGAAAAATGGGCGAAAAATGGGCAATTTTTGCAAAAACTGGGACGTTTTGATCTTCCCCCACCCCCCCCAGAAGCACTCTGCAGGCTTCAGCAGGGCTAGGGGAAGGGAAAAATGTCCCCATTTTGGTGAAAACAGGGGTGTTTTTGCCTTACCCTAGCCTGCTGAAGCCTGCAGAGTGCTCCTGGGGGCCGGGGAGGGCAACAACTTTTCTTTCTTTCTTACCGCTTCAAAATCTTGGCGTGTTGCATACACTGGTGCATCTTATAGTCCGAAAAATATGGTACATAAGAGACTGGAAACCATTTGTGGACTATTTCTACATGCTAAACATAATAACAGATGGTTAACAGAGGGATTTGAAGATTAGTGTAATGTTTGGTTTAACCTATTGACTGCTTTTTCTTCTGTGTGTGTGTGTGTGTTTGTGTGTGTGTGTGCAAAAGGGGAGGATAATTTAGTTTTTTCTCTTTTTTTCAGCACTAAGTCCTGGATCCTACATGTGAAATGTTAAATTTATTTAACATTATTTGATCACTTTTCCCTCTTTTTTGAACATATTTTTTCTTTCTTTTTTTTTAGGGTTAAATGTATGCTTAGTTTTTTTATTTGTTTTTCTGTTTTGTATTTTATTTTTTATGATAAAACAATCATAAATAATCTATAAAAAGAGAAAAATGGATTTACAGCTGGTTCTCAAAATTCGGCCATTGCAGTGCTTCCACGATCACATGATCAAAATTTGGCCCACATTTATGATTGTCTCTCCCCCATTTCCCAATTTCACTGTATTCTATTTATTTCTATGTTTTTCTGGAGATATCCAAGTCTCGTTGTCAAATAAGAATGTGAGCAAAAACCTGCTTTTTCAACCATTTTATTTCAACAATGATAATTCTTATGATAGACCTGTAGTGCTAATTTCTTCTCTACCAACACATTTAGATCTGGACCAAATACGAATGTTATTGATAAGCAAAGTTTGAAGTATCTGAATCTTGTCCTGTCAGACCCATAAATTGAGTAATAAAGAAAAACAACAGAGGGACAATAAAGAAATAATTTTTCAAACAATAATTAGCTTCGAAGATCTAACTATGCCAATTTGGGTTTCCTGGCCTTGTCCTCCTTATAACTATCTTAATACAAAACATTAATCATTAAGGAGGGGGAAAATAGCTTGCTTGAATTGATCCTGAAGCTGAACAAAAAAATTAGGCAAAGTAATGATTGCATAAAATTTCTTGCAAAGCAATCATTCTCCCTGACTAATTTTGCTAAAGGGTGCTGGTTAGTAACCTTCTGAAAAATAAAGAAGCTGTCTTTTCCTTTCACATATTTACTTCTTCTCTGTAAGAGAGATGAAAGCTTTTTATAGTGTGAGGCAGTTTAGGTCAGACTGGAAAATTAGTCAGTGACTGCATTCAAGATAGTGAGGCCTAGAAATGTTTTAATGCATTCCAATCTATAAATATCCCAATATTTATTCTTTTTTAGACCTCTAATAATTTCAATATTGCTGATTTCTTTATTTGAGCTTGTATATGGAACAGTGGTGGGATTCAAATTTTTTTACTACCGCTTCTGTGGCCGTGGCTTGGTGGGCGTGGCTTGGTAAGTGTGGCAGGGGAGGGATACTGTAAAATCTCCATTCTCTCCCCACTCCAGGGGAAGGTTACTGCAAAATTCCCATTTCCTCCCAATCATCTGGGACTCGGGAGACAAAGAATAGATGGGTGTAGGGCCAGTCAGTGGTGGCATTTACTGGTTCTCTGAACTACTCAAAATTTCCGCTATTGGTTCTTCAGAACTGGTCAGAACCTGCTGAATACCACCTCAGATATGAAACCAAGAGAACACCACCACTCTCAGTGGCCCCACATATCGAAAGGCCCTTCTTCTTGATGGTCCTTTTCTTTCATCTTCATGTTGTTTATCTTCATAATGCTGAGGCAAAGGTATCACAATTCAGAGATAGAGCTCTTGCTGTAAAGGTCCAGGATTTAATTTGCTGTTTGGTATCTCCATTAGAAGAATCTCCAATAAAAAGGAAAAGGATAGCCTTTGCCCAAAATATTGGGGTGCCATTGCACAAATCATGTCAGTCTAGTTGAACGCTAAGCACTTTTTATGCACGATTCCATTCTATAGTAGGGGATGGGCAAAATAACAGCCTGGTCTAACAAAATGGCTCCGAGATACTTCAATGTTTAGGCAAAATGCCTAAAAATATAACATGCAAAATGGCTTACTAAGGAGCAGAAACTGCACATTCAGAGGCTATTTACTGTAAAAAGAAAGCCGACCCGACTATTATCTTTGGTTAAAGTCAAATTGCTGACTCTGTCGGAGGCCAGATCTGCAGACCCCTCACATCCTGGATATAAACTGTTTCAACTCCTTTCTTTAGGACGACATTCTAGGGCATTGTATGCCAAGACAACTAGTCACAGAAAGAATTTCTTCCCTTGTGCCACCACTTTGCTAAACATCTAATTCTTGCAGCTGACAAAATACAGTGACTTTTTAGTTTTTTGTCTAATGTACACTAACCCATAGGCATGTGGCTGCAATATTATTATTTATTCTTTTTATTATTATTATTTTATCTCCCACTTTTATTAGCTGTATACATAGTATCATTTTTATTATTATATTCTATTGTTTTGAAAATTATACTGAGTATCGGAGACAAATTCTTTATGTCTAACTACACTTGGCCCGATATATAAAGTGCAAAGTGTATAAACAAAGAGCTAAAGAAGATGGGTTTTATTTATTAATTTTTATTTATTTACTAATTTTTTATGCCACCCATCTCCCCTATGAGATGATTCTGGAGATCTTCAGAATCATCTTTCTAAATAGTATCTGCCCATCCTACAAGATCTGGAACCCTCTGGGTCCTGCTATTCAACAAATGCCATTTAGAGCAGGGGTGTCAAACTCAAGGTCCGGGGCCCTGATCCAGCCCATGGGGTGCTTGGATTTGACCCACAGGGCCATCCTGAAAACAGCAAAGGATCGTCCTGTGGTGCCGGACAGCAGGAGGCTGTCACAGCCGAAAACAAAGCTCAGGAGCCCGTTTCACTGACAGATTGTTAGGGCCACCACAGGTGCCCCCGACACGAGTAACATTGATCAGGCCACACCTACTCTGACCACACCCACTCTGGCTACACACCCCGGCCATGCACCCCCTGAAGTCAAACACAACCCTGATGTGGCCCTGAATGAAATCGAGTTAGACACCCCTGATTTAGAGGAAATGCTATCTTTCAGGGACTGCCATCTCCAAGGGACAACAAAAGCAAGCCTTTTTAATCTCCACCCCAATCTTTGGAACAAAATTCCCAAAGAACAGTAGCTGGCCCTTCAGCTCTTGGGGTTTAGAAAGGCCATTAAAACATAGCATCATGCATCGAAAGCTGGAATACAGAAATCTTTGATAGTGGAAAATCTTTCTGATTTTTGGTTATACTGATGAGTATTCTTGGAGCTATATGTGTTGTATAATATTCTTGACATTATTATTATTATTATTATTATTATTATTATTATTATTATTATTGACTCAATTGTGAAGGTTGAGATGTAGGCTGATTAGAGTTATTTGCAGTTGGAATGTTCTATAAGCCTAGTAAAATAATAACATAAAATATATAATCAAACTTCAGTGGTTCTGATTGATTCCTTGCGGCTGGTTAGTAAGAGCAAAAGAACTGTGTGTCATTAAGATACTAGCTGCATCCACTACAAATTTCCAATTCATTCCATGTAGAGCTTAAATATGAAACTTTATCTCCTAACACCAACCCTTGGATATGTCTTGATAAGGATTTTATTTATTCATTTTTTCTTTGATTTAGACTCTTCTTGTCTGCTCCAATGAGCTCTTAATGTAGCTAACAAAACTATAAAAGCAAGAAGAGATTTTTTAAAAAATAAAATAAAACTGAACTTAATAATAAAATACACATTCAATCTTGTGCTGGTTTTTATAGGAATGGACTGCATTCCGAAGCTTGGGGGCAATGGAAAAAAAAAGACCTCTTCCCCTGTGCTGGAAAAATGAGCCAGGAATGGTGGGAGTTTCCTGACAAGCTTAACAACTGGACACATTTGTAATGGGAGGGTCAGTCCTTTAAATAAAGAGGCTCTAAATTGTTGAAAGGGGACCCAGTGGCTCAGCTAAGACACTGAGCTTGTCGATCAGCAGGTCAGCAGTTCATCAGTTTGAATCCCTAGCACTGCATAATGGAGTGAGCTCCCATTATTGTCCCAGCTTCTGCCAATCTAGCAATTTGAAATCATGTAAAAATGCAAGTAGAAAAATAGGAACCACCTTTGGTGGGAAGGTAACAGAGTTCCATGAGCCTTCGGCATTTAGTCATGCCGGCCACATGACCACAGAGACATCTTTGGACAGCGCTGGATCTTCGGCTTAGAAATTGAGATGAGCACTGCCCTGTAGAACTGGAAACAACTAGCACACATGTGCAGGGGGAACCTTTACCTTACATTGTTCACTATCAATTCCAACATTTTCAATTCTTCCCAATAAGGAATTAGCAATTATTACAGAACTTTCAATATACTCTCTTTCATTGTGCCAGTTGGCAGAGTAATGCCAACATTTCCGTCATCAATTTTTAAGCTTTGTCAACCATAGTTCTGTGAAAAATGAATTACAACAGTGAGGATATCATGAAGGTGTGTGAATCACCAATGCTAAATTTGACCATCACAGGAAAATATTCAAGCTGGGCACTAGGCATAATGGTGCAAAAGCAGTTTTACAGCGATAGCAACTGATCAAGGAATATTCCAACCTGCAATTCTTCTCTTTTGGGGATAGTGCCACTCTATTTAAAATAGGCTGTTCTTTAGTCTCTGGAGTCAGTTTTCTATTTACCAGTTGGAGCTTCCTCTTGTCTGAATTTATTTTCAGCATGTTCTCTTTTCTGTGGACAATGGTCAAGCATGCTGAGGATTTCCTTCAAACTGGATGGCAAGAAGCAATGAAACTGGATATCATTAACATAACAATGAGATTATTCAAAATTCCAGGGGACCTCCTCCTGCTATTTCATATAAATGTTAAACCCCATATTAAGTGGGGGAAGAAGAGGTAGAATGCAAGAGGTCAACATCTTCCTTTTCAAGCAACATCAAGGGAAGACAATCTGCTTAGAGCAAGTCCTCCCTACTGTATAATGGATGTGTCAGAACAAAGTGTCTTAACAGATACAGTAAGCAAGGTTTTCTTTTTGATATGTATGAATCCAGCCCAGTTCCCTTTTATTCAGGTTTGTGCTGTCCTCCTCTCTGAAATTAAGAAGTAGTTTTAGCCTGGTGACAGTGAAGATCATAAGAGCTACTTTGACATGCCCTAATTGTGGGGAAATAAACTATGTTAAACTTCTGCGGCACTGATTGCGTACACAAATAGAGTCTAATATACAGTTATTATATACAGTTAATCTCATTTCTCAGCCATTGGAGATTTGCTCTCAAATTGAAGAACTTTCAAAGAAGGGATTTTGATCACAGCAGGAAAGGAAGGGTTACAAATTTCCCTCCTATTTGATCCTGGGTTATTTTGCCCTCCCTCACATCACGGTGATGTAAATTGCATTAAAAAAAATCCCACAGCAATTACATCCAAAGGGGTATTTAACATCATGTTATGATGTAGCTTTACCCTGAACCACACTTCAGTTTAAGAGAATAGTCATTTCCCAAACTCTCTAAGGATTTCAGAGTGATGAAATGCAGGTAAGATTATACTCACTTGCTTTTCGTGCTGAAGAGATAGCTTTAATAAAATGTTTTGTGACCAGTTTGACTGAGATAGATTAAGAATATAACTTTCAAATTGATATTGAAGAGTGCTCCAGTCTAAATCAGGATTGCAAATGAATAACCATTTGCAAAACCCAAGGATGTTTTATTGGGAAAAGCTTAAAATGAACTATTTCAAGCACATTTATTTAAATTAAATGATCTCTTGCTTTTTGGTGTGTATGTGCAGGTTAGTCCTCAAGTTACAACCACAATTGAACCCAACATTTATGTTGCTAAATGAAACATTTGTTAAGTGAACTTTGCTGCATTTTAAGACTTTTCTTGCACCAGTTGTTAAGTGAATCATTGCAGTTGTTAACTTAGAAGCACGGTTGTTAAGTGAATCTGGATTCCCCATTGACTTTGCTTGTCAGAATGTTGCAAACATGGATCACATGACCCTCAAACACTGCAACCATCATAAATGTGAACCAGTTGGTAAGTGTCTGAATTTTGATCTCAGGGATACTGCACCAGTTGTAAGTGTAAAAAACAGTCATAAGTCGCTTTTTTCAATGCCATTGTAATTTTGAACGGTCACTAAATGAATTGTTGTAAGTTGAGGACTTCCTGTATAGGGTTCCCAGGGAACATTTTCATAAGTTTATTGCTTGGGCCTGTCCCTCTGAGCTTTAACAGATGACTACCTCATCTACCTCACAATATGACTTGAACATTCATATTGAATTAGTTTTTAGGACTGTGCAATCTAGTTCAGTGCTTCAGCATGTTCCGGAGTACAAACGCAGCACTCTTCTCATACAATTCATTAAAGCAGGTGCCTGTTTTATTTAGGCCGATACAGCTGCTGTGAAGAGCATTTGTTTACATCTGCACTATCCTGGAAAAAAAGGTGGCGAGATGCAGACAATGTTGCATTTACACTCCATATTCTGAAATATCTTTGTCAAATCAATTGTGAAGCATTGTACAAACCTATTAAGGCATATGAATGTATACAATTGGCAGACCCAACCAGAGGTGGGTTCCTACCAGTTCGCACCAGTTCGGTAGAACCAGTTCGTCAAATCTACCGAACCGGTTAGAAGAGGTTCCACCAGAAAGCAGGCCATACCTACAGAAGAGGTTCCAAAAATTTTTGAAACCCACCACTGACACACACACACACACACACACACAGAGAGAGAGAGAGAGAGAGAGAGAGAGAGAGAGAGAGAGAGAGAAAGAAAGAAAGAGAAAGGAAGAAATAAATAAATAAAAAAAGAAAGAAAGAGAGAAAGAAAAAGTGAGACAGAAATGAAAGAAAAAAGGAAAAAGGGACAGAGAGACAAAAGGAAGGAAAGAGAGACAGAACACATGGTCAGCAAGCCAGTCCCACCAGGTCACATGGCCGGCAAGCCACTCCCACAAAGGAGGCCACACCCACAGAGTAGGTTCGGAAAATGTTTGAAACTCACCACTGGACCCAACCATAACATGTACACCTTATGTGAGCTCTTTCTAGGGTGGATCCTGGAAGGTTTCCTACTTTGCAAAGTAGCTCCAGGAGAAGTGTGTGAGATATGCCTATAACACCACTGAGTGGGAAACAAAGAATGAGTCTGAGCAAGCACAGATAAGAGCTTGAATTAATGACTACCTTGTGGTGATAAGGTTGGCAAAATGCATTTATCTTTCCACAGTCACAGTCACTTAATGAACATGTTTCATGTGACTTGGCCTCTTTTGAGTAAGAAAAGGCTAGGAGAGCTTTATGAGGCTCATTATGAGGATTATACTGAGCATCTGATGGATAGTTGCTTGATCCAGTTGGAGTTAGACTGCAGCTTTCGGATCTTGTAGAGCTGACTGGAATCCAACCCTGACTGGTTAACTGAGTGGAGTTTGATATAGTTATTACAAAGGAGGTGGACAAAGTCCTCAGGATGGTGAATTCTGTCACCTGTGTTTTAGATCCATGTTCTTCCTGAGTAGTTATGGTCTCCTGAGGAATGATATGTGGCTGGGTTCAAGCAGTAGTAAATTCCTCTTTCCAAGAGGGGGAAATTCCATCTGCCCTGAAGGAGGTAGTGATCCATGTTCTCAACAAGTCCACAATCCTTGTCAACTGGTTGAGGTCAGCTTCAGCCAGTTTTTTGTTTTTTAAACCCAATCTGGAAAAGGTTAAAGAATCATTATGGATTGACCCTTTGTATCCTAAATCCTATTTTATTTTATTTCCAAAGATGATAAGGAGTGGGTGAGGTGTGGGGGTTGGATATTTCTGCCCAGACGAACAGCTGCTGGGTAAAAAGCCTGAAGGAATAATTGCATTTTCTTTTTCTTTTTTTGCCATTTTGCCACTTTCTGCCATTTATTTCAACTCACTTTTTGTTTCTCCAGTTTAATCTACATGATAAAATACTTGTAACTTCTTCCTAAACCAACACACTCTTTTTATGAGTCCCAGGTAGTCTGCTAAATTAAAGAGAGGGGAAAAGACCATGGCAGGACACATTTTTCTCTCTCCATCTTTCCTGATTAACCTGCAGAGATAAATTATCTGTGGAAGAAAATGAATGGAGGCAGCATAAAAATATTCTCTCCAGGAATGCTAGAGGAAGCATAGACTTTATGTCTAGCAGATCAAGAGATCTTCTGTGGAATCAGAAAGCCTCATCCATCATGTTCTTGTGTGTGTGTGTGTGTGTGTGTGTGTGTGTGGCTTGTAAGCAACATATCCCACTCCAACTGGATTAGAAGTTTTTTATTTTATTTTACTGACGTTGACTTTACTACAATGTCCTACAGGTCAATGACTACTTCCGCTTCAACCACAATAATACAAGAGCACACAACAGATGCAAACTCATTGTAAACTGCTCCAAACTTGATTGCAGAAAACAGAAAACAGAGTGGTTAATGCCTGGAATGCACTACCTGACTCTGTTCTTACATCTTCAAATCGCCAACTTTAACCTTAAACTGTCTACTGTTGACTTCACCCCATTCCTAAGAGGTCTGTAAGGGGCATGCATAAGCTCACCAGTGTGTCTACCGTCCCTGTCCTACTGTCTCCATTTATTCGTACCCAAATCATTCATACTCATTTTTATTCTTATACCTCTTATCTTGTAAATGATTGACAAATCAAATGAATGAATGAATGAATGAATGAATGAAGAAATGAATGAATGAATGAAGAAATGAATGCTAGTTTCTTTAATGACAAAGCTCTTTGTGTGCTATGAAAAGGTGATTCCTGAATCTTGTTTAGATACATGCATGTATTGGAAGAAATATCCATCTGGTTCAGTTCTAAGTTGGGAGAAAGACACTGGAAACATGAAGGCTGATTGGAATGATGGTTTATTGATGAAGCAGAAGGACATGGGTTTGAGGTCCTGGGCAGCTGACCACATGGAGTTGAGAGTGAGTATACCTTCTCTTGGGCTTTGAACTTGAGATTCCTATTGAAGAATATGTATTCTATTGGCTGTTGTAGGGGTCATAGCTGGCTCTGTAGGTTGTCTGAGCCAAGCTTGTTTGAAGCTTGGTCTGCTGATGCAATAAAGGGACTTGTTAGGCAATTCCTATTGTGGCTGACGGCTAATCCTACCTTTGTTCAGACCTTGCTGCAGGCAACCCGCTTATGAATAGAGCTAGCTATTTCTTTATCTCTTAAGTGCTGACATCTGCTGAGAACTATTAAGGAATGTGGGGGCTGCTTTCCAGGAACCCATTTCTCCAGCAAGGGAAATATAATATTCTGCCTTTTTAATATTTCTCCAAATATTTCATTCCTTTAGGAGAATAAATAAAAATTTAAAAAAATCTTGCAACACAGAAAGAGAGACTGGATTTCTTATCATTTGTACGTGAGGATGCTATTAGACACTGGATTTTTGTCCTCCAGGCTTGAGGGTATTTGCTTGGCAAGAGCTCTGACTGCAGCTCTTGCCTACCATTAAGGTGTTGTGATGGATGTAAGGGCACGTTTTATTAGAGCCATTTGCTATGGCTGGATTCTGCCAGATGAATCATACACTGACAGTGTTGTTAGTGGTAAACAGTTTTAATTTATACAGGTGACATTTAAAATGCAAATCAGACCTTAAGATAATTGCTAGAATATGCAAGTCTCTTTTGGATTAAGGGAGTTTTCACTTTCTGGAGAATTTATGTAAAAAGATAGTACAGAGATTGATGAAAGATCTGTTGCCTTGCAAGCCAGGTTTAGCTTCCATGCATTCTAAGATCTGCTCCTTATGTAAACAGTTTGAGTCAATTAGCCATTTGACATAATAAATGTATTTATGGCCCATTTTATAATTTGTAAATTATATATGTACGGACACTTCATTGCCATATCAAGACTGATTATGAGGGAAAAGTGGCCAAGTACTCTGTAAATACTATTTTAAAAGGAAATATTTATAAATATCTGAAAAAAAAATTAATTTATGATACTATATTTGAAGACAAAGCACCAGAGGGATATTATAATACTCAAAGCTATTCCTTGCCTTGGTTTGGTTGGAGATTTCGAAAAAGAATGAAGGAGAAGATGAAGGAAGGTTCCATGTCCCAGCTGGATATTCTGTAAGACGTGATCACAAGAATTTATTATGGATCATGAATTTGAATTTGCATGGAGAAAGACATACTATAATTTATGATATGTCTTTATCTATGCAAATTTGGATGTATGTCATTTTCCTGATGCATGCAGAAATATAGGAAGCATTTAGCATATGATGTGATATGCACATAGCAAATCATGAGCTGTACGTCAACAAAATGATGGAATTTCTTTGATCAAAAGGGCGAATCGTTTCATTACGAAGTATTTTAAAGAGGGAGAAAATCTATACTTATATAGATTTTAAAATAAACATAAAGTTATGCTTGAAGTAGGACTTTTTTCTTAAGCATAATAATAAGTAGAAAGATATAATTTCTGTTTGCCCTTCAAGGTATACTAAGAAACCAAAGTCATTTAGAAAAATACTGCCTTAATTGTAATAGATCTAGTAATGGAATCTTGCAAATCTGGTGCTTCCCATCTTCCTCACTTTATCTAAAGAAGGCCTTGTTTGAGATATTGTCTCACATTACATTCCTGCTCTTGGATCTGTTTTATTTGCCCATTGTCTTTGTAGCAGCCCTTCCTTCTGTTTCTTAAGGCCATGCCCTTTCTCCAACACAACTATTGGGAAGTTCTTTAAAGTGATGCCAGACAAACGAAAAATATAGCAGAAATATGAGGTATGTCTTGGAAAGTTATACCAATGATAGTAGTGTACTGTTTGTTATGATTTATCCTAGTTACAAGTAAAGGTAAAGGTTCCCCTCGCACATATGTACTAGTTGTTCCCAACTCTAGGGGGCAGTGCTCATCTCTGATTCAAAGCTGAAGAGTCAGCGCTGTCCAAAGATGTCTGCATGGTCATGTGTCTGGCATGACTAGATGCCAAAAGTGCATGGAACACTGTTACTTTCCCACCAAAGGTGGTTCACCAAAGGTTGGCAGAATCTGGGACAAGTAACGGGAGCTCACTCCTATACACGGCACTAGGGATTCAAACCCAGAACTGCCAAACTTTCTGGCGCAGTGGTTAAATGCAGCACTGCAGGCTACTTCAGCTGACTGCAGTTCTGCAGTTTGGCTGTTCAAATCTCACCGGCTCAGGGTTGACTCAGCCTTCCATCCTTCCGAGGTGGGTAAAATGAGGACCCGGATTGTTGTTGGGGGCAATATGCTGACTCTGTAAACCGCTTAGAGAGGGCTGAAAGCCCTATGAAGCGGTATATAAGTCTAACTGCTATTGCTATTGCTAATCAATAAGCACAGCATCTTAGCCACTGAGCCATCACGTCCCTTGTTACCAGTATTTACAAGTAAGTTACAAGTATTAGAAGTTTATTCTAGTTAAACGGGTCATTGATGCAAGACAAGAAACAATGGATAGAAACTAATCAAGGAGAGTAGTAACCTGAAATTAAGGAGAAACATCCTAACAGTGAAATCAATTAACCAGTGGAACAGCTGGCCTTCAGAACTCATAGGTGCTTCATCACTGGAGGTGTTTAAAGTGAGATAGGACAGCTACTTGTCTGAAATGGTATTGAATCTCCTGCTTGAGCAGAGGATGGGACTAGAAGATCTCCAAGGTCCCTTCCAGCTCTATTTAAATTGATTAATTTTTAGGTTTTTATTTGTATCAAAGAAATCTGGAAGTTATTTCTTTTCTTCAGCTTTGTTTCCTTTTTGTTTGCTCTCACCGGTTTTGTTTTGGCCCTACCTCTTTTGTTTTAAACATTTTACTTTGCTTTTTTTGCATTTAAATTTGAAATTTAATAACATTTTGAAAGGGAAGGTTATACACAGCAGGAGCCTTCCAACTGAAATGGCACAAAGCTTCGTCACAGGATGAGCTGAATGAATAAGTCTGAAGAGAATGGAATCAAACCAAATTGGGTTCATTTGGCAGATTTCAGAATAAGGGGACAAAAGGACATTATTTCCTAGATGAATGTGGCTGAGAATTGTAATTCAATAATCTGCAAATTGTCAAGTAGAAAAATGCTACTGCCATTTTTTACTCATATTTGAACCTTGAAGAGGTTAGAGAGTCAGCTGTATCTAAGATAGGATCTGCCCATTTTTATAGTTGATATTACTGTGCCCAACTTTTGATTCATACCATTATCCCCTGTCCACTCACAAAGAATGGTAGTGAAACTTGAGTAGGAGTTACTCAGCAGCAGGTTAATTTGAGAGTTTCCTGAAACAATGCATGAAATAGCATCTGGCATGATTTTATTACTGGTGCATTTTATTGTATATTAAGAAATCTAAATGGAACAAATGGAATTATTGCACTTTTTCATGCTATACTTCAGCAAATCAGACTGCCTATTTGTATGCATATTTCAGAAGAGAGAAAATGCACAATGGCTAAGCCATTTGCATTGGCCACATCACTTTTTGTATCTCATATGTCATATTTCAATAAGTGGTGTGGTAGCCTAAAGGTGGAGCTCTTGCCTCACAATCAGGATGCTTTGAGTTTGATCTTAGGTGGAGGCAGATATTTCTCTCTCTGGGCATGTTGAGAATATATCTACTGAATATAACTCCACAGTGGCTACAGGAAGGGCATCCGGCCAGTAAACACTCAGTTCCATTCAGTTGTCCAGGCTCCACCCCGCAAAGGTTTATGGAATCATTAAAAGAAGGAGATGATGTCATATTTCAGTGCTATTTAGCATCTGAGATATTTAGGCCCTTCCCCGCTTTTGACTGATGTCAAAATAGTGATGTCAATGTCTAAAGCATTTCCATGACTTCTATCAACTTGAGAAGGGGGGAAAATGCCATGCATACTTTTGGCCAGAGTAAAAAGTCTCATATTTCTGTAACTGGGATCTGAATGCGCATGTCCAGAACCCTGCCATAACGTCCTGTTGGAGAATGTGATTGATGACTTCAGGCAGAGGGGAGGGAACACAGGGGTAAAGTTCAGATGCCATTAAGTGGGATTTAGTTTCGGCTCCACAGAAGTCCGTGCCAAGATGTTAGTCCTAATAAATGAATGGGTTTTCTTTGAACTTTGTCTGGAGACTCATAAATTAATTAGCTCAGCTCTTGGAAACTTCACAAGTATCTCTTAAGTGCAGGGGAGGGGAGATCTATAATAACCCAAGCAGCCAAAAACGAGAGAAATGTTTCTCTCTGGTGTCCCAGTCCCAAATTATTTAAACTCATAATTCCAGAACCTTAAACTTTGTTGGGTAGCTTGGTGGCTGGTAAATTACTTACTTGAAAATTAAGAACATGACTGCATTAAGGGAATCCACTTCAATATTATAATCAAATAATAAACCACTGATATCTATCGGATACTTTCAATTTCACAACTGCTTTGTGACATATATAGGTGGTCCTCAACTTACAACAATTCATTTAGTGACTGTTCAAACTTATAACAGTATTGAAAAAATGACTTACGACCATTTTTAACATTTATTACTGTTGCAGTATCCCTCTGGTCACATGATCAAAATTCTGACGCTTGGCAACTGGCATATATTTATGACAGTTGCCATGTCCCGGGATCATGTGATCACTTGTTGTGACCTTCCATGACGAAGTCAACACACTTAACAACCGTGTTACTAACTTAACAACTGCAGTGATTCATTCAACAACTGTGGCAAGAAAGGTGGTAAAATGAGGGTGAAACTCATTTAACATCTGTCTTGCTTATCAACAGAAATTTTGGGCTTAATTGTGGTTGTAAATCGAGGAGTATCTGTAGCTCTAAATACGGAAGTCCCTGTATGATTCTTTTTCAAGGCATGAAAAGAACTACTTTTGCTCCATGAAATAAGATGGTGTATGTTTATGCTAAGCAGGTAAAATAGATTATATCTATCTTTGCTGTGTTGTAAAACAAAAACAGTGATTACATAAAGTGGTACAAATTAAGATGATGTTTATTCTTGGATTTTATAGGAACTAGGGAGTGTGCTATTTGCTAGTACCAGCTAGTTCAACTAAATAAGTATCTATTAGACAGGATTTTCTTTTTTGTTGATGTGTTGTTCTTTTATCTTTGGTTACATTACTTTGATTGGGTAATTTTGTTCACCTTCTTTTCAACTACACTAACCACCAGGCATCATACAATCAGTTCGGTCCCATTAGAAAGGAAATGTGTGCAGTCTGATGTTATTTTATGGAGTTCAAACTCTTTGCTGGGAATTGAGCTCAATGATCTTCATATTTTAGATAATCATCTGCAGCACATTAACATCAGGAGCTGCCCATGGTCTGGCATTTCACTGTAACGGGAAGAGATATTAAAATGGCATACAGTATACAGCACATTTTTCTTTAAGTCCTCAAATCAGAGAAATACAGGTGATACCTTATGCCAAACCCCATTTTTAAGGCTTTTCCTGACTGAAGAGGGATTTTTTTTCTTTTTACACAGTGTATATCTTATGTGGTGTTTTCAATAACATTGATTTATGCATCAAATTTAGAGACCCCTCGTCTCACTCAAACACTAGCACTTTGTAATTGGTTTCTTTCTATTGGTATTCATCAGACATAGGTAGCCAGATGTTATTCTATAGAGTTCAAACCTTGTGCCAGGCATGGCACAATGTAACATCTGTATCTGTCTGCTCTGACAGCTTAAGAGAAGCTGGACATATATACTGTTCTGATAGGTTTAACCTGTATAGAACCCAGTAGAATGTTTTGTTGCATTCAACCCCTTTATTTAACTGCATTTTATAAGATAATAGAATAATTCAGAACAAGCTTTATAAGACACCACAATGTTCAGAGTTTCAGTTTTTTAAAATAACCATGTTAAACTGATTTCAGAGTAACCCCTTCATCAGATGCTGAAATTACTAAGTGTGCCAGTGCTTCTGCTAATTTTAGATCCCTTGATATTCCTTTAATACATTCTCACAATCTCATCACAAAATTTACTCTAAGCAATTATATCTTATGTGTAAGCATTTGTTGAATACCACTGCCTACAGCCCCTGAAGGGAATACTGACATCATTATCGGATTTAGAATTGTTTTACCATCTACAACTAAGAGGAATGTTTATCCTGTCTTATCATCTTATATTCATATAGCACACTTACCAGCTTTTCTTCTCCATTTCCCCCTCCTGCATCTTCCTCCTGATTCATTAGGAACAACATATTTTAATTTTCTAACATTCATCCCATTGTTCTGTTGGAAGAAATGTCCATCTGGGTTCAGTTCCAAGAAAAAGACACTGAATTCATGGAGACTGCTTGGAAGGATGGTTTTAATGGTGGACAGGACCACATGGTTTTTAGATCCTGGGCAAAAGGTACATGGGTATGTGTGTGAGAGAGAGCGCACGATTTTATACCCTCTGTTGGGTTTTATACCTTCTGTTGGGCTTTGAAATTGAGCTTGTCAGACTCCCATGGGGCCATGCAGGGGCAACTCTGTAGGCTGTCCTGAATGCCAAGCTTGGTTGACTCTTGCTGGATGATGATGTAATGAAAAGGCTCTGGGATTCCTATTATGGCTCTGCCTGAAGAAGGCAGATCTTTGTTATGTAGAATAGACTGACACAGGCCTTAGTGGCCCATTGACAAAGGTTGGGGGGGATGAGTTTCTGCCTGCTTTTTAGGGGAAATATTCTTCCCTTTTAATATTTTATAAAAATTTTCTAGGATTGGGGTGGGTGCTAACTTTCTACAGTCCTTTGTTTGCTATATTTGGAATTCCTTGACACTAGCTAGTTGTTCTTTATGAGATTATTTGTTTCAGAGAATGAGGGATGGTGGAAAAAATTCAAGATGGAGTGATGTGTGTAAAAAGTGGCACAGCTTCCATCATACAGTCATGGTTGCCATTTTGACTTCTCATAAAGTCACAAGCACCTCTCAACTGAGAAAATGAGAGATATTGGTTCTCAGTACATAAGGAAGTTTCATTTTAAGCACCTTATGTTCATTTAATTTTTTTTAACTTTTCTTTATTTTTCACATTTTTGAACTGCCCATCTCTCTCAGAAAGGGACTCCGCTTAGTGTATCATAAAATGTTCACGTATAAAAATAGTACATATAATTTAAAAAGTTACCTAAAATTATCTAGGAAAACCTGTCTCAGAATGTTTAATTTCATCTGCACTTTTCCTGAACACAATAACCTTACTAAAGAGGAAAAGCAAGGAAAACAATAAGTTTTAATTACTACCTTTTGTAATTTCAAAGGCGTTCTCATTGTTAAAACCCAACTGAGATTGCCACTGAACATGGCCCTGAAGTTTCAGTCTGTTTTTCAGGGTTTAGAGAGCTTTTAAAACTGAGAAGAGGAGTGGGCAGACGTCTGGAGACAAACTGCTCCCAATCCTTCCCTGACAAAGTCCTCCAGTGTAACATTTGACCTGAAATCACACTACCAAAATCAGGAGGCAAAATGACTAAATGCTGCAATTTCATTCCATTTTGGAGAAGTGGGTGGAATTTAAGAGAAAACATGAGAGTTGTTTGCCTCAAATACCCATTTCTACTAGTATTTTGAAAGGGGAATCTCCCCCCTTCGCAAAATCAATCATCCCAAATGAGTAATTTTCTTACTCAGTTTCAGCAATCTGATTTCAGGATGTTGGGAGGGGGCTGCAAATTGCCCCCACTTTCCCTGCCATTTCCTTTGTCTCAATCCATTCAAGTCCCAACCCAGAGCATGATATTCCTTTAGAGTTGCTGTGTCTGGCTGGTGACAGCAAGGAAGGGTTGTGAGCAATGGTGGGTTCCGGCTCCCGTTGCAACTGTTATGCTGCAATGGCGCAAATGCCCCAGTTGTCTCAGATAGAGGTAAGGAGAGCGGGCGGGCGGGTGGGCCCTCCAGAGCACCGTACCGGAATGGTACCTGGTACTCCCAGCAGGCCTGTACTGGGACGTACTGGTCATATCCCACCACTGGTTGTGACTTTGGGGGAGGGAAAGAAGAAGAAGAAGAAAGGCACCCAGAAAGGAAATAGCATGGAGCACCTTGTACCCAATTACATATTTACCCATTATGGAAAATAATGTCCCCCTTCAAATCTTTGTTGCTTCAAATCTTTATCTCAAACCTAATCATAAAGTCTGGACTTTAGGATCTGATTGACTTTTTGCTTGCTGGGTTTTGTTGCTTTGTGTGAAATTTTAACTAGTAATAATGGTAAAAGACATTTGCCTGAGATTTCTTTGCTCCCTCATAAATGGTCTGGGATTCATTTCAAAGATACGAACTCCCATTTCCAGGGCCATCAATCTTGCTTATTTCTTTGACTTATTTGGTTGCCTCACTAGTTTGGGAGATCATTCTGTTTTGGCCATGCTTTAGTCTACCACAAAGCATTTATTGAGCCCATGGCCAGCCTCATGTGTGACTTGACTGGCAGCACTTTTTCCATTCCACTTTTTCTATTTTCCATTTCTTATTTCTGTCCTCCAACCCCCTTTATACTCTGGAGTTTTGCAGAGCTATTCATTTCCTATTAATTCTTAAGGATCACATTTCCCTCCATATTTTAGCACTATTTTCCCTCATTACATTTTTTGTAATTCACATTTTTAAAAATAAAACTACTACATGGGCCAGTGCAAGCATCTCTGTTTGTAACAGGTGGGTTTCTGTGTTTTATATGCTTTTATGCAGTGGTGAAATTCAAAATTTTTACTACCAGTTCTGTGGGTGTGGCTTGGTGGGCATGGCAGGGGAAGGATACTGCAAAATCTCCATTCCCACCCCACTCTGGGGCCAGCCAGAGGTGGTATTTGCCGGTTCTCTGAACTACTCAAAATTTCCGCTACCGGTTCTCCAGAATCTGTCAGAACCTGCTGAATTTTACCCCTGCTTTTAAGTGTTTATTGCTAAAAGGATGTTATGAAGGATTTACAAGTCCCTGGCTCTGTCTCTCCAGAAGCAAAGTAAAACTTGCAATACTGGCTAATTGGAAGCTCATAGAAATGAGAAATGCTCAATTCTTACTTATCTTTCTTTTCTGTCATCTTTGTCTTCCTATTTCACACGAAGACGTTTCCAATTTCAAAAAAGCGGTCTGTTAACAACAATTTTATTCCCCAAGATTAAATGGTTTTCATCCTTATCTTCACTTATGTGTTGCCTTTTCAGAGTTGCTAAAGATCATATTCATGGAAAGTATAATGTAAGCTGTATTAAAAATTGCAAACGAGATAACATTGACTCTAGGAAGCTTTTACAATCTCCTTTTCAAAATCCACCTGCAGTGGAGCCATTTTCTTCAATCTGAAAATAGCTCTAATTTCTATGGACATCTTGTCCATTATAAGCAATTCCCATACTTGAGAAAAACCATCCCTTAATAGGTGGGACCCATGGGCAATTCCTTTATGAAACTGCTTGAAATTTGGCTGCTTGTAGCAGAAACCCTACTAATCCTTGCTGGTTGTGCAGAATTTTCTCTATTTTTTTTAAATAAGCCAGCTGAATGTAAGTGGTTTCCGGACGATCATATAGTCTGTAATTTTCTTCATATATTCAAGGAGCTTTGGCCTGAGTAGTAAATATCCCTCTATTGCAGTAGCTTGCAAATATGAATCCAGCATTGCTTTTCATGGGAATAATAAAGTCCCCTGACTTTCTTTGTGGTGTGAAGCTTGGACATCAGCTGGGCTCTGGAGGGTTTTTACAAAACCTTATTATAACATGTCCTTAAGTCATCTCACATCTGGACTTCCGGGGGGCGTGGCCTGTTGCCGAGGAGGGCTCCACCGAGCTCCTCAGAGATCTGGTTTGTATATCTAAACAAGATCATAGATAGCACCCCTTTCTGGCTAAGAAAGGGGCAGGGAGAATAGCCCCGTAGGTTAGGATCTAATCGTAAACCACAGCCTTTTTTCTTTTTTGGCTGTGGAAAGAGATTAGTTCCGGCCGAAGCGGAGCTCTTATCTCCAGCCATTTCTTCTCAGCTGCCTTTTTTTTTGGCAGCCCCAGACAGGCTAGCCCCCCCCCAGGACAAGACAAAGTTTTTTTTTCAAGCTAGAATTGATACGGGCGGGTCCCACCCCTGTGAGATTTATGTTTTTAGTACTATTGTAAATACCAGCACCATTCGTCTTAGAGACTTCTTTGTCTAATTAGACCTCAAAATGGCGATTTCTCTCCGTGGATGATTGATATACTTAGCCGGTGTTATCTTCCTGCAGACTGCTCCTTAAGAAAATAAATTTTTCTTTTTTGGAAATAGAGGGGAGCGAAGCTCTGCTTACTTGCTTATTTATTATGCCATCCAAATCAAAGAAGCGTCTTGCTACAAAAGAATTTAAAGAATTTTCATTGGAAACACAGCCTTTGTCTCCTATGTCTTCTGTTGAGGAACTTTTAACACAGGAATATCTCCTTAAAATGCTTAACGCTTTTAAGAAAGAAATCAGGGAATTTGTATTGGAATTATTTGATGATTTACAATCTAAAGTTAATCAAATGAAGGCGAATACTTTTGCAGCTGTGTCTGCCCTGTCAGATTACTCTGCTGAAATAGAAAACAAATTGGAAAGTCTGGAGAAGGCTAATCTTAATTTGACTACCAATATTCAAATTTTACAAGAAAAAATTAGAAATAACGAAGAACAGCTTATGATACTAAATTTTAATAGGAAGGCATTTGCAATTAGAGTCAGAGGATTCCGTGAAAAGAAGCAAGAGAATTTAAAACAGACCTTTGCTGAAGCCTTCAGCCACGCGCTGGGAAGCCCGGGACTTAACTTTGATTGGCAGATTCGGAAAATCTATCGCCAGAACTCATTGATAGCGGAACAGCGACAGCTCCCGAGGGACATAATTATATATTTCTCTACAAAAGAATCTAGAAACGCGATTGTGCAAAATTTTTATAATAATAGGCTCCGAATTGATGACCAGGACCTGATTGTCTTCAAAGAGATTCCTTTCCAGATATTGAGAGCAAGAAGGGACTACGCCTTTTTAACTAAAGAGCTTAGGAGTCAACAGATTCGATACAGATGGGAGGCCCCTGCCGGCATCACGGTTACATTTGAGAATCAAAGATTTCGTCTTAACTCTATTTCGGAGGCTCAAGATTTCTATTGTAGGATTCTGAAGGCGGGACTTCCGGACGCGCTTGGAAGAGAGGAGAGACAAGCGGAAGGAGAAAGCAAACGGCTGGCCATGCGGCTGCAAGATGGAGGGGGTAGCCCCTCCTCCCTCGGAGAAGCAGAAGAACGCAGATCGAGAATTTAGATACTTCAAAAGACTTCCTAAAGTTGAGGACTGAATGGGGGTTTGAGACCTCTCTCCGGTAGAAAAAGTGGACTAATTTTTATCAGAAGGGAAAGCTGGACGAAACTACTTTGAGCTAGATTTTAAAGTAACGTTAGCACAAATTTGATAGTGGTTAAAAGAATGCGGAATGATTTATGTTGTTTAAACTTTGTTAGATGGGACTATTTTAAAATAGAAGGTTAACTGACTCTTGCTGAAAGTATTATTTGAAAATGATCCATGCTATTTAACTTTTATTTGAAGGGAAAGTTGGTTGTTATAGTTACTTTTTAAATAAACGCTAGTATAAATTTGATAGTGGTAAATATTAGACAAGCAAGAGATGAGGGTAAAATGTATGTGGAATGAATTATGTTATTTGTGGTAAATACCAGACAAGCAAGGGAAGAGGGCAAAATTTACATTGTTTAAAGCTTATTAGAACAGGAAGCCGCTTGGGATTATCTTAAGATAACTGTAAAAAGAATGCGGAATGATTTATGTTGTTTAAACTTTGTTAGAAGCGACTACCTTAAAATAGAAGGTTAACTGACTCTTGTTGAAAGTATTACTGGAATATGTGGAATGATTCATGCTACAAATCGCTCTGAGCTATATTTTAAACAAATGTTAGCATAAATTTGATAGTGGTAAATATCAGACAAGTGGGGGATGAGAGTAAAATGTATGTGGAATGAACTAAGTTATTTAAATTCTACTAGAAGGGGAAGTC
This sequence comes from Thamnophis elegans, assembly GCF_009769535.1. Classification (NCBI taxonomy): domain Eukaryota; kingdom Metazoa; phylum Chordata; class Lepidosauria; order Squamata; family Natricidae; genus Thamnophis; species Thamnophis elegans. Next base: position 125,516,444 of record NC_045542.1, on the reverse strand, counting down.
GGTTGGAATTATCTTAAGATAGAAATTGATTCCTGTGTAAAGTAATATCTGATCTATGTTGCTTAACTTTACTAAGAAGGGGAAATCTGGTTAGATTATTTTGAATTACGGTTTGAAAAAGGGGTAAAGAAAGATCATTCACGTTGTTTAAATTTTACTAGAAGGGAAAGTTTGATTACTTGTCTGTAAAGTTATATTTGAATATATGGCAGGAACTATGCTGCTTAAATCTTATTGGAAGGGATCATGAGGTTTAGGAAGGGAACGGGAGAGTCTACAGAAGATCGGGGTAAATAGCAAAGAAGTAAGAGACGAGAATAAAATATAGATAGAATGATTTATACTATTTAAGCATAGATAAAGATGGGGGGCTGAGATCAACACAAAGAGTGGTTTCTTTTTTTTCTTTTGATATATTACTTTTATTTTTTAATCCATATGTATACAAGATATTTTAGATAGAAGGTAGTGCCAGGTGTGGGCCCTGGGAAGCCGGGAGGATTAGGGATGGGGATTGTGGGGGGTGGGGTGGGGGGGGCTTAACATAATCTTAATAAGAACAAGAATGTATTTATATACGGTGGTTCCTTTTTTTTTTATTATTATTATTATAGTAAATACCCTGTGTATAAATGATTGCAAATGGAATGTGAAAATTGAAAATTGAATAAAATATTTTACAAAAAAAAAAAAAAAAGTCATCTCACATCTGTCTTTCTCACAGCATGTTTAGGAATGTGCCTGTGATCCCTTTCGTCACATAAGTTGGGACATCTGTTGTCTTTGTTATTGGATCTGCAGGTTAATTTTCACATTCAGCATGGTGTCCACGCTTACTTCTTTCAGTCAAAAGATTAAGCTGGCATGGAAACATGCTTCAGGTTGAAAATCACCTATAATGTAAAGTACCCTGCACCAGAAAGAAAAGATGAATAGCTTTCCTAACAATACGTTCAATCGGTTTGCTTTAGCCAGGTAACTGTAATTTTTGCCAGTCATCAAGAAAAGATAATCACTACATCTGTATGTATGTGTTTGTGTGAGAGATTGAGAAAGAGAGGGAGGGGGGAAGGGAGGGAGGGAGAGGAAACCATTTCTATAATAACAAATAGGGGTGATGGGGAATGAACCATTTGGCTTATTTGCTGAAGCATTTTGAAAAAAAAAGAACAGAATAAGAGTCACTTCAGACTGAACATATAGCTTTGTTTTGTTTTGTAAAATCAATGTAGGCAGCTTCTTACTTAGTTCACTGGGTATACATATTTGCAGTTTACATTTGTATCTTCTTCCATCCTTTAATTGTGGAGCAGATGTTTGGGCTGATCTGGACTTTCAGATTATTCTCAGATCTTAATACAGTGCTTCAATGGCTTCCTATTTGTGTCAGAGAGTAGTTTAAACTACTGCAGTGGTTCCCAAACTTGGCAACTTTAAGACTTGTGAACTTCAACTCCCAGAATTCTCCAGCCAGCTGGCTGGAGAATTCTGGGAGTTGAAGTCCACAAGTCTTAAAGTTGCCAAGTTTGGGAATTACTGAACTACTGAGACTTATATTTAGAGGCCTTCAGCCATAAGATCCCCTACTGTATATGTCTTTGCCCTTATTTCTCCCTACAAGCTTTCTCATTCTTTGTTTCTTTGAGCAGAGCCCTTTTTTGTTTCCTTGCTTCACAGTCATGGTCTCCAGTTCCAGAACTTTAAGGATCTTGCCTGACAACTCTGAAGTCATCTCCTTCTCCATGGAATTCTTGTGGCCTTTAAAAAGGGGTTAAAGATCTTGCAACATGATAGGTAGTCTAGTGCAGTGTTTTTCAACCACTGTGCCGCGGCACACTAGTGTGCCGTGACATAGTGTAAGGTGTGCCGTGGGAAAAACACCTTATATATAGTCAATATAGGCACAGAGTTAAATTTTTTTAACATTTACTAATGGTGGTGTGCCTCGTGATTTTTTTCATGAAAAAAGTGTGCCTTTGCACAAAAAAGGTTGAAAAACACTGGTCTAGTGTAGTGTTTCTCAATCTCTGTCACTCTAAGATGTGTGAGACTTCAACTCCCAGAATTTCTCAGCCAGTTTTAGTCAATTTAGAGTCTTTAATCAGTACAAACAGCAGGAAATGTCTATGGAGATTCTCAGTCATCCAGAGGTCATGTTTGTCCCAAAGTTGCTTTTTCAAGAGGCAACTGGACTTTCTGGAGGTTTTTTTTGAACTAATTTTGCTTCTCATCCAAGAAGATTCTTCAGCTCAGACTGGATGGTAGGGAATGGAAGGATGCTTTGAAGACAGCTGGTCATTTGCATTTTTAGAGAGTTGTTAAGGTGACCTGGAAGTTTACCTGTATCATCAGGATCACCTGAGTGGTGAAAATGGGTGTGGAGCATTCTTGGAACTGTTGAAAGGACTGTGTTGTAGATTGGAGATAGATGATGCCATGTCCTTCCCCCTCTGTTGAGAGAGGGCTGTTCAGTTTTGACATAGATGGCCTCTTTGATCCCTCTTTCAAACCAGAGGTCCTCTCTGTCCAAAATGTGGACTTTGCTGCCTTTAAAAGCATGGTCTGTGTCTTTTAAATGCAGGTGGACTTCTGAATCTAGTCCTGATGTCTTTGTTCTCCTATGTTGTGCCATGTCCTTATGAAGTGATTGTTTTGTTTCCCCAATGTACAGATCTGCATATGGCTCGCTGCATTATGCTGCATATACCACCTTATTCAGTTTATGGATGTTTTATCTTTGGGGTGGATAAGCCTCTGCCTTAGTGTATTATTGGGTTTGAAGTGTACATGTATATTATGTTGGCTGAAGATCCTCCTGAGCTTTTCCAATGCAATGCCTACAACGTATGGAATGACAATGTTGCTTCGTTTATTGATCTCTTCATTAACTTATGGAGGAGCTCCTATAGGGTTTTTTGAGATCAGACCTACAATCTACAACACAGTCCTTTCAACAGTTCCAAGAAGGGTCCACACCTATTAGCACTACTCAAGTGACCCTGTTGATACAGATAAATGAAATGTCTTCAAAGAAAAACCAGAAAGTCCAGTTGCCTCTTGAAAAAACACCTTTGGGACAAAGAGCAGGAAGGAAAAAAACCAGTGGGTTTAAACTACAATGGCTGTATGAGGGAGATTGCATACTTTTACTGGTAGTGAGCAATCTCTTGACTTTATTCTTTAAGATGGATCAGCCAACTTAATAAGGAGGACACAACTGCCTCTCATGAGCCTAAAACTAACCATGTTGATAGTGCTGGACTGGCTGCAGCAGCTACTGAAATGTATCTACTTATAACTTATATCTGCTTAGCTACCTATCTCTCTTTTGGTACTATAAATGCTGAAGAAGGTGGTTTTTAATGAGTGCAAGTGGTCAGGACCTCAATTTTACTCATTACTTGAATACCCAGTGTGCAAAAGTGATTTAATTCAGACATTGCAATTAAAGAAACAATTATCTGTCATGTTTTGTCTGGGCCTCCAGGTTTACCTGCCAATTATTTTTGTTCTAATCATGTTAAGCATTTAAAATATGAAATTGACCATGTTTTTAGAAAAGGGCAGGCTTTTCCTCCCCTTTTTTCCTGCAAATGTCCCAAAGACACATCAGTTACAATAATTTTTAAAGGGCAAGCAAAAGCTTCTGAGCCATGAGATTATAGCTTTAATTGGAATGTAGATGGAGCCTAGAATCTATTAAGGTTAAAGATGCTTTGGAAAAGCTTCAGCCTTCATGGGACTGCACAGCCTCTCTACTATTCATAACTTTAAGGCTTCCCCAGAAAGTAGAAAAAAGGAGGGTGATGTTTTAAGAGCTACATTAAATAAAACTTACATGGCACCAATGTGTGCCCCTCTTTTCAAACTATTCAAAAACTGCAAATCTTCATATTAGTGGTAGGTGGCCCCATCAATCAATGTGATTTGGGGGCACCTTATATCCTTGAAGTGGCATTGCCTTTATTGTGTTCTTTAAAACAGCAGCGCTACCATTTTCTTCAGTCTCCCAGGGAAGCTTGAAAAAAAGCCAAACCACTTCAACACAACTTCCAAATCACTTTCAAAACATGCCATCTTTATATTTGTATTTCAATTAATTAGTGCTAGCGTCACTCTGGCATTCTGGCATAATGTGTCAAAAATCAATCTTTGAGTTTCACAAAGTTGGTGAAAATACATTACCTCCAATGAAGTTTATTTGCTGGGAAACCATCCAAAGCCAGTTTGGAGAATTCACAAGGTTAAGAAGCAGAGGGAAATCCCGTTGTATGAATGGCTGTCTGCAGACATCTGATATTTGCCTTCAAATGCTATTTTATTCGAAGTTATGATATGATAAAGTCTCACTAGTAATAGATGTATTCTCTCTGTAATATCTAGTACATCTGCATTCAGGTGTTAGAATGTTCTGTATTTGCCTACTGTTGTGCTATTCATTGCTTTCTGCCATTGGAAAAAAATGAAACACTGATATTAAAAATGAATAAAAAGCAATGTAGAGAAAGGTAGTCTAGGATATAAAATGATTCCTTCAAAGCCTGTAGATCAATAATAAAGTCTGTTCTGTTAGTGTTTTCCATTTTCATTTGGTGTCTGCTGTGCTTCAGTTATTCTGATCTTCCTTTATATGTTGAATGACAAAAGACAGACCAACAAAAAGCCAAAAGAAGGACCAATATTGCCTGTAGTATGATTTTGTTTCTCACTTTTAACTATCTGCATCATTGACCAGAGGTGGATTGCTCCTGGTTTGGCCCGGTTCAGCCAAACAGGTAGTGGCATTTAGGCCTGGGTTGCAGAACCAGCAGTGACCCAGGCTGCCCATCTTCCTGAACTGAGTCCCTGGTCGCTGCTCCAGTTGCTAGCAAGCTGTGCAGTAGTGTGTGCACATGCACAGTTCACTGTAAATTGTTCTGCGTACGTGAAGTGAACTGGTAGTAAAACTGGCAGCAACCCACCTCTGTCACTGACCCTTTCTTTTGAATTGTGGTTAAATGTTTGCAAGAATTTACCATCAAATTAAGTTCCCTATTTTCAAGGTCTCTAATATCCATAAAGTGGTTAAATTGAAGATTTATGAATGGGATTTGGAAGGGCAGTTTGACTGTCTTGGTGTCTTTATAAAAAGCTTCACCGTTGCAGAGCAAAGATGTCATTTCCCTCAACTCCTGCCATTTAAACTTGTGGGACACGGTAATTTTACAGTTTCCTTGCAGGATTTGCCATTCAGAATACTTATGGTGGTCTTCTATTCTCTCATTCTATGGAAAGATTCGAAGGACCAGGCTTGCTGGTCTTTCATACTTCATAGCGGTCATTGTCTCATTTGTTCACAAAGACATTTTCAGTTAGACATGCTCACACTGAAGACCCAAGTGCTTGTATAATTATTGATAACAGGAGTATCAAGGTGGATAAAATCTATAATATTTTGTTCATTACTTTGGAAGGAAATCAAGTGATCGGAAACAAAAACATTTGGGATAGGACAGAGAACAACAATCAGGATAGCAAATTTCATTCTGACTTTGTTTCCTGCAGGTACAAGAATAGATAGGGTAATAGAGAAAAGCCTACAGTTAGGCAACTTTCTAGATATCTATGATTATAGTGAATAGCAATAGCAATAGCAGTAGACTTATATACCGCTTCATAGGCCTTTCAGGCCTCTCTAAGCGGTTTACAGAGAGTCAGCATATTGCCCCCAACAATCTGGGTCCTCATTTTACCCACCTCGGAAGGATGGAAGGCTGAGTCAACCCTGAGCCGGTGAGATTTGAACCGCTGACCTGCTGATCTAGCAGTAGCCTGCAGTGCTGCATTTAACCACTGCGCCAGAATAGAATAGAATAATTGGAAGGGTTGGAAGGGACCTTGGAGGTCTTCTGGTCCAACCCCCTGCTTAGGTGGGAAAACTTACACTAATTCAGACAAATGGATATCCAACATGTTAAAAACTTCCAGTGTTGGAGAATTCAAAACTTCTGGAGGCAAGTTGTTCCACTGATTAATTGTTCTGTCAGGAAATTTCTCCTCCTCAGTTCTAAGTTGCTTCTCTCCTTGATTAGTTTCCACCCATTGCTTCTTGTCCCACCCTCAGGTGCTTTGGAGAATAGCTTGACTCCCTCTTCTTTGTGACAGCCCCTGAGATATAGTTAAGCAATGTATATTCATATGTATAAGATATCACTATAGTTAAGCAAATTGCCTGTCACATCTTAAAGCCTCAAGTTTCATATTAAAAAAAGGAAAGGCATACCCATTGTATGTAACTACAGGATGGCTGCACCTAGTCCCTAAGTAATGTGGAGGCAGAGACAAGGTGTGGGAAACTTTTTCACTCAAGCAAAGCAAATGTGAATTCATTACTTTAGCATTCTCAGCATAAGGCTTGAGTTCTACAATTAGACACTGTTAATAAAACATTATCATTTCAATTCCTTCATTTAATTATGTGCTGCAGTTAATGAATTTAATTACACACAGCATAGTGGAATTTAAATTGTCATAATGCAAATAGTTACAAAGGATTTAGTCGCATGACTTTGTAGAATGCAAACTAGATTTTTCTCATTTACTTAATATCAATTACATAAAATGACCCCCCCCCAAATTATATAGCCTGCTTAAGTTATCCATTGTCTATAAATTCATTGTGCTGCTGTATATTACCTATTGGAATTACGTGCCAGGTTTCAGAATATCTCAGAATTGGTGAAAGGATAGGTTGAAAGTGAACATTTGGACCTCCACTTTGAATGCTATTGGGCAGGTCTTTTTCTTGATTCTCTGAAGAACACGATTCCATGAATGCCAAGATAAATGCAAGAAGGAGTCCCTTTTTGCTTTGTTAAATGGGATATGCCACCTCTAAAGTCATTGCGGTAAATAGCGGTAAGGAGAGCAGATGGGTGGTGGGCCCTCCGGAGCACCAGAACAGAATGGTACTTGGTGTTTTCAGCAGTACCGGTATGCCTGTACTGGGGCGTACCAGTCGTATCCCACCACTGGAATCAACTCTGTTGCATATTCAATATGCAAATACCAGCTGCGACCTGATTGGTTGGTCGTTTTGACAGTTGGTCTGAGTGCTAGTATAAATACCCTGACAGTTGCAGGGAACGTTTGAATCGCTTGTCACCTGTGTTATAATAAAGATCTGTCTTGCACATGGCTCCTGCGTGTCAATTCCCTCACAACAACAACCCACACGTTTACAATACTGGCGACGAGGATGGGATTGATATGCGATTCCCGCAGAGCCTAACAACATCAGCCAACGTGAACGCAGTGAACGCAGGAAATTTTTTTTCTTTCCTACATTGAGGGCCTGTCAGGGCCGCCGCTATAGCCAGCAAGCGACATCAACAGCAGTACCCACCGCCGTGGGCCTCCGGTTGTAGCCAACCTCAGTAAGCTCCAGGCGCGGCCTCCATCCGTCCGAGGGACGGGCTTCCTACGCTTAACCTCGACTGGAGCTGCCGCCGCTACTCAGGGACGAGCTATGGACCGTGATGGCTAAACTGCGCCAGCTGTGCCTGCCTGCCTGCCTGCCACCAGCTGTTCCTATGGCATGCCTGCCACCAGCTGTTCCTACGGCACTCCAACCGCCTCGTTCCAACCGCTGCGTTCAACAACAGCCTCGTTCTCCAAGCTGCCACCTAGCACCACTGGCTACGCTCTCTCAGCCTGTCTAAAGCCTCTCCAACACTAGCACACTCACAACATACACCAGACTGTCCTCTACACCATGAGCCTCCTTCCTCTGCAAAGGCCACCGCTTGCTTCTCGAACCAACGAGAGCTACAACACAACGAGAGCCTCCCTGCTGCAAAGATTCCAAAGGACCTGTTTTTTTTTCCTGGTTCTAAAATTTAGCTACAAAGGACTCACCACCATCTTGAAACAGCAGAACTGGGGGGAAGGAGAGAGATTGAATATGCAAATACCAGCTGCGACGTGATTGGCTGGTCATTTGGTCTTTAGAACTGGGGGGAAGGAGCGTTGCATATTCAATATGCAAATACCAGCTGCGACCTGATTGGTTGGTCGTTTTGACAGTTGGTCTGAGTGCTAGTATAAATACCCTGACAGTTGCAGGGAACGTTTGAATCGCTTGTCACCTGTGTTATAATAAAGATCTGTCTTGCACATGGCTCCTGCATGTCAATTCCCTCACAACAACAACCCACACGTTTACAATAAACTCAACTTGAGGGACAACTTACTTTAAACAACAACAATGCCCTGAACCTGCTAGTCCCTTTGATATCCCTAAAAATCCTCTGAAAGGAGGTGAGATTCCTTTCCTGAACATAAGAGAAAATGGCAGGGAGGAATGTGATAGCTTTCCTGATTTATTCTCCAAGTCTAGAAGTATATATATGACAGAGGGGGAAAGCAAGCAAGCCATTTAAATGCAAAAGATAAACACAGGAAGATGCTGGAAATTGTTAGTGTTTGTACAGTAGTAAAAAACAACAAAGGTGTCATTTCATACTACAAAAAGGCTGTGGTAAACAAAACAGCCACCACACGGATAGCAAATATAAAAGCGATTGAGATGCCAGATGATGGGCATCTCATTCAAAATGTGCTCTTGAGGAACAAGCTATTATGGGCAAATTAGAAAGTTATTGTCTTGGCAGTTGTTAAGTACAATATTTATTAGGATTCATTTAATGTCTCCAACTATATTATTAGCTGTAAAATATTTAGGCCCTGTTTGGTGATAAATTTGGTTTTGATAGAAAATCACATGAACACTTAATTCTTTGGCATAGCTCTAGTCTTTAAATCAGTGGAAAAACTTTTACTGGAAAGAATAAGGGGGGAAGGGAATAATTACATTAGATCTATTACTGTTTAATGATGACTTTAAATCAGCATTAAATAAATTACATTAAATGCTATTTATTGATTACTTTAAATCAGCGACTGCAAACAGAATTTTCTTATCATTAATGTAAAGAACGGAGGTATATTCAGATGAACACGTCACAACAGCTCAATATCGACCTAATATTTAGCAGCTTTCAAATTTCTAGTATGCTATTGATACCAAAGAATTTAATTTCAGAATCCAAACCTATTTTTCTTCTGTCAAAATATAAACAAATAGTTTAAAATATCTGTAACCAATAGAAAAATGTTTGGAATCAAGAATTTGAAACACCAGTTCTTTTCACCCAATGGATTCGTGTTTTGAAGAACACAAAGCTTATGTCCTGTGACTTTAGGTCAGAGATGTGTGACTTAGAGATTTTTGAGAAAATAATATTTTCAGAAAATTATTATCTATTATCAGAAAATATTATCTTTCCCTTTGAAAAAAAAATATCTTGGGTATTTGAGGTCCCCCAGTGATGCACTCATTGTCATTGTGTCAAATGAACGGTTGGGCTGTTGAGGCTGTTTTTTGCCCTCCCCAGTGTCCAGAGGCCTTCCTGAAGCCCGGGGAGGGTGAAAACAGCCTCTCCCGGCCACTCGGAGGCCCTCGGGATCATTTCCAAACTTCCGATTGGCCCGTTGGGGTCATTTTTCACCTTCCCCAGCCTCCGGAGGCTTTCCTGAAGCTTGGGGAGGGCAAAAACAGCCTCCCCTGTCCCTATGGAAGGGTGAAAAATCAGCTGGCTGGTGCGTGCATGCACACCGGATCTGCCGGCTGACATGCTGCCAAGTATGGCTCCGGGTGCCATAGGTTTGTCATCACGGAGCTATGCTATCTCTCATCTGATTGTTCATTAGCAGTATTTGTTGGCCCATTCTCCCAAGGTCTTTCCCACATATTGTATCTGAGTCCATCCATTCTGCTTCTGGTCATTCTTTTCTTCTCCTTTCTTCCATATAAGTAACTTTACAAATGAACTGGAACTGAATGAAACTGAACTGCACTTTTTCTTCTCCTCCCTATATATAGTGGGGTATACACACAGAGTAAGAGTATACTATAGAGGTTGGTCATCATCTGAAACACAAAATTGGCCAAATTTCAATAGAGGTATAATTCAAGCAATAACTATAGGGGAATCAAGGTAATTCACACTTGTCTAGCCTACATAACTTGCCTCCCCTCCTGCCCCTTTCACTTGTTTTTCTGATCATCTAATTCAAATATTCTAATTGCTGCACAAGCCATTTAAAAAGTGATTGCTTGGTATACTTTGGGCATTTGACAAATGTGCTTTCCTATTCTTTTTGATAGGACTCCAGAGCACGTTGTAGTACATTATTTTTGTCCTCCTCCTGTTTCCTCAGATAATTGTCTATTATCAAAACCTACTCATTAGTTTCATTTAAATTAAATTTGGTTATATTTGCTCACTCTCTAAGGTTTTAGCTCATTATTTGTTAGTTAGTTCCACTCCTGAGAAACAGAGACCGAGAGGAAAAAAATGGTTTTAACAACATCTAGGATATGTAATGGAAGTAGCACATTGCTGTAATTGTTTATTAATAACTGCAGTCATTCATATCTTAATATGCTACTGTAAAGAGAGATGGTGTAAAGGGAATGGGTTTTTTCCATTGCAGTTGGAAACTACTTTTGTGTTAGGCAAACAGAAGAAAATGTGGATGTACATCTTTGGCTGTTTTCCCCCCTCCATTTAGGGACTTATTGGAGAGTTTAAAATATTAATAGAGCTGTTAAGCCTATTTAATCCCTCCTTCCTTCCTTCCTTCCTTCCTTCCTTCCTTCCTTCCTTCCTTCCTGGAACATTGTCCGGTTAGTATTCAGCTACTTGGTGTTTTTACACTGGTTCTGCGATGTACAGATTGTTAATTTCTTATCTGCAAGATCATATGGCCACATCTGTTAAATTTCAATTCTACCTTGTGTTGTTTTGCGAAGGAGTCATGAAAGAATGCCATAAAAACATATAAAAATTACTCTATATGGTAAAATATATGATGTGTATTCTTTATGCAGTGACATAATTGCTACAAAGTTTATAGTGTATATAGCATATACCATAAATTTATATAAATGCACACATACAGACATTTGTTTTGTAGAAATAATTTACAGTTATATAGAAAACCATATTATGCAGATAAATTCTAAAAAAATTATAATCCTGAAATATAATCCTGTGTTTTACTTGACTAACTCACATCTGTTTCTTTTCAACTGTTGTAGTAAGTTTGTGGAAAGGCAGTTCCATTTTTTGCTCTTAAGAAGCACTGGTTTCTTAAATTATTGTTTCCTCCACCTTACAGAAATATTATGAACTCTGTCATGCTTCCAAGACTTTCCTCCCTTGAGAACGGGAGAAAAGCAGAAGCATAATATGATAACCTATTTAACACTATTTCCTTTTTTTTCTTCTTTCAAATTTTAGATTGTATGCCATGCATGATAGACACATTCTGTCAATCTGTGTAAATATCATTATTATCTTCATTACTATTATTAAACTGTAAAGTAAGATATCTCACTGAACTCTTTGTCCCCTAAAGAATATGATGTTATTCTCACAATGGGATGAAAAGTAGCATTTTGTTTTTCCTACAGTTTTTTCCCCTCCTCCGGTCCCTATTTGCCAGTCCCACAGGTCAGTGGTGTATTAACTATTTCTCAGACTAAGCACGTGCTTAGGGCACCAGGCTTAAAAGGGGCACCGCAAAGTTGAGAAAGAAAAAACCCAATGAAGATTTGTACAGTATGTACAAAGGAGGCACCAAGATTTGTCAGTGCTTAGGGCACCAGTGAGCCTTAATCCGCCACTGTCACAGGTTGAGGGCATTAATTAGTAATTTAATAAATTTATATGCCACCCAAACCCGTAGGACTCTGGGCGGCTTACAGAAACAAGATAAAAGTTAAAAATATAAAGAGAAACAAATTTAAAAACAACACACCGTACATTCCGTCTAGGTGGGGCTGGACCTTGTTCGTGAAGTCAACAGCCCCAGGCCTGCCGGAATAGCCAGGTTTTAGTGGCTTTTCGGAAGGCCGAGAGAGTGGGAAGGGTCCGGATCTCTACGGGTAGATCATTCCACAGGGCCAGAGCAGCTACAGAGAAGGCCCTCCCCCGAGGGGCTGCCAGCCGGCATTGTCCGGTCGACGGCACCTGGAGAAGGCCCAACCTGTGAGATGTTATCGGTCGTTGGGAGGTATGTGGCAGGAGGCGGTCTCTCAGATATCCAGGTCCTAAGCCATGTAGGGCTTTAAAGTGATGACTAGCACCTTGAAGCGTGTTTGGAGACCTGTTCTGTCTCCCTGAGTCACAACAGAGACCAATAGGAATACTTTATACCGTTCTCATATAAATGAGAAGAAGAAGGGAGAAAACAAATTCCTTTTTTTAAAAAAGTTTTTTTTATTCATATATATAAAATAAAGTGTTATGTCAATGCACCTGGTATGCCCAAATATGGAAGGGAGCATAGTGCTTCCCTTTTGCCTTTCAGCTGCACCCTAGGAGCCTTCCAGGCAGGAAACCATTTTTGTGTTGCATTTTTGCTGATAAATAAATGAAGGGAGACGAGTATAGATCTATTTCAAGCTATTTAGCTCTCATCAGCTAGCATACCCTTACTGGGATTTGAATTTGGGCTGTTTTTACATATTGGGCAGTTATATTAACTTCTAAGCCACAAGCTCTCCTTCCTTCTCAGCTGAGCCAAGGAAATGATTAAGTGTTATGTCAAAGCACCTGGTATGCCAAGGGTGGAGCTGAAAGGCAAAAGGAAAGCAGTATGTTCCCTCCCATATTTGAGCATACCAGGTGCTTTGACATAACACTTAAACATTTCCTTGGCTCAGCTGATAAGGGAGGAGAGCTTGTGGCTTAGAGGCCTAATAAGTAAAAACAGTCCAAGTTCGAATCCCAAAAGGGTATGGCTAGCTGATGAGAGCTAAATAGCTTGAAATAGATCTATACTAGTCTCTCTTCATTTATTTATCAGCAAAAATGCAAACAGACACACACACACATACATACATAACTACATTCACATAATTATTGTTCATTTATCTTTATCACTTTTACATATTTGCTTTTCCATATAAAAGGTTAAAATATACATTCTGGGTTGCTTTGCTTACAATCCCATACATCTATTTTGTATTATCACCACACTATTTTTTCTTTTCTTTTCACCCTCCCTCCCTTCTCTACTTTCTTCCTTCCTCCTCTCTTTTCCCTTTCCTAGGGAGAAAACAATTTTCAAAGCAGGGAAAAGAAAGATGTGAAATATGGCCCCAAGTTTCCTGTACTTATTTAGAAACCTGCTGTAGTTCGGGCTTGAATTATACAATGAAAAATAGGAATGTTAGTGGAAGCCAATCTTAGATGATTTTGACAAGAAAATTTATTGCTGGCAACTTTCCATAAAAGACAAATATGTCTGCTTGTTTAGACCCAAGAAGATACTTTAAAAATATATATATTTTAAAATGCTACCTTTTGTTTTTTTCTTGTATTCTGGCATGATTTCATGTCCCTATGTTATTTTTATTTTTATTTACTTTTAGTGTACACCAGTAGGATTTGATTATCATGATTGTGGTTTTGAATATATATTTTTTGAGCAATGGGAAGCAATGCAAGCAACCCACTTTGCAATTCTACTCCACTATTCATGCCAACATTTTTAAAAAAATTAAGATCCTGAAATAGAATAATATAATTGGTACACTACTATGAATTCTTCTTCTTTTACCTGTGGTTTTGAGTGTGGTTCTTATCTGAGATTGACATTTATGACATTTATTCTTTCCTATGATCTCCTAGTTCACCCCTGCTTAGATATTCTTTGAATTCTCCTTTTTCAATTTTGTGGTCTTTGAAATCCAGCCTAGTCTATTTCTCTAATTTCCCAGGATTGCTTTTAAGTCTATTTCTGTCGTCTAAATTCTACTGTGTTTCCCTGAAAATAAGACAGGGTCTTTTTTTTACCATGAAATTAGCATTTGGCCTTATTTTTTGGGGGGGAGGGGTTGTCTTATTATTTTTGAGGTGCAGGAGGCAGCAAGTGTGATCATCTCATGGATGCTGCTGTGTTGCAATATTTTCAGGGAAGGCTTATTTTAGCACATGCACTCAAAAGCCTGGTTGGGCTTATTATCGGGAAGGTCTTATTTTTGTGGAAACAGAGTAATCATATATGAACATTTAATAAGGATTTATTTCAGCTATTTACAAAAGCTAGGTCTGAACTTTGTGAGACTCCCTTCAGTATTTCCTCCATTTTGATCAGGTGCCATTGATAAATACATGACTTGAATATCATTCCTAAGTCAACCTTGTACCTCCTTAATTTTCATGCTGTTGGAGCCAATATGTCAAATGCTTTGCTGAAATTTAGCTATATTATGTCAACATTATTCCCCACAATCATTATTTCTTACCTTATCTATACAACATTACCATCAAGTAGCAGAGATGATTTTCAAACTAAACATGAGGTAACTTGAGGTGATCAAGGCTTGATCTTGATCAATGCATGAAAACAGGTAATTACTATGTAATTGTCAAAATGCTAGAGATCAATTGCTTCATGATCTGTTTTAATATTTTCTCAGTTATAGATATCAAATTAATTGTTCCGTATTTTTCTGAATCTTCTTTCTGAAAAAGAGATTTCCTTTTTTCTTGAATACCTGGTATATCATCAATTCTCCAAGTTTAACAGTTCAGCAGCCCATTTTGTTGGAAATGTTCTTTTTAAAACTCACACTAATTTATAAGCTTTTGCTGGTCGTTTCCCTTGGATGAATAATCCACATCAACTGTATATATGTATGTATATTATTCAGTTCTCTTTTTCAATTTTGTAAAGCTGGACATAAATTCAGTTGGGAAAGGACTATTGTAGCTATTGGCCAAGGTCCTGAGATTTACTAGTACTCCTGCCTACTCACAATACATTAACCCTACGAAGCTCAATCCTAAGGAAGTTTATTGAGGGAGGCAGCACAATTCATTTCCTTCTATAATTGTGGGCTCATCTCATTCTTTTATGCTTGATTCGGTGCGTGAGTAGCAGATCATAAGTAAACATATAGAAAAAGACATTCTGATTGCCAAAGACTCATGAAAGAGATAACTTCATCCAACCTCTTTATTCCACTTAATTATTTCTGCTTGTATCTTTATCATAAAACATCCCTCCTCCCCCCTCTCTTCTGCCATGTTCATCTATTTCTAGAGCTTTCCTGGGCTCTTCTCAAATCATAACATTGCTAAGTTGCATATGGTTCGTCCTTTGTCATCTTGATTAGTCCTTGCCCCCCAGCCACATAATCATCATAATTCCTCTCCTTGGACTTCCCTGCAGCTTGTCTGCAGCTTCTTGATAATGAGATGCCAGAAGCTGAACATTCTTCTTTGAATATTTATCTCACACGGTCTTTTAAGAAAAGCAGGATTGGTATCTCTTTGCTCTGGGACTTGAAGTTGATAGATATGTAGCCCCAAATCATATTATATATATATATATATATATATATATAAATTCCTGATGTGTTCGTTCTTATCCTAAGGTGACAGCAAGTTGTTCTATCTTCGAAAGATGATGTAAAATTACTGCTCCTGAAGGAAATATAATAGCTTTATTCCTTCCCCCAAAGATACTTTTTTACGGTCTATCTTTTATTTTAAACAGGTTAGGGTCTGGATTTTGGTATGTGTGTGTGTTTTTGGGAATATTTGAACAAAGTCATGATGGGTCTTATACACTTGAAAAACTTGAATGTTTTGTCCTCAAACTGTTAATACATTTTTAGATATGGATGAGTCTAATATGAAAATAATAGTTATGAATCACTAAAGCATCAACCTATGAAAAAATGTTTTATTTCTGCCAGCAACTGCCATTAAAGTCTTGAGCAATACATCTAGAGGATTTATTCTGCTGACAAAAGCATATTTTCTTTTATTCATAGTGGACAGCCCAAGCTCTCCTCTCTTTTTAACCTGCACTCTGACTATTGATTCTAACTAGTTTGTGTTATGCCTAGGTGCTTATATGGCTACCAACTCGATAATAAGAAAGGAACATTGTTTCCTAGTGTATTAAACCAATGATACCACAATCACCTTTTATCCTATATCTTTTTTCTATGTAATAGCATGGTGTGATTGGGAAGAAATAGTACTAAACATTGTCTTCAGCTTTTAGGCTGAGATGAAATTGCTACTGACCAAGACAAAATCTCAAGTAGGTTCTTTACCTATCTGGGCTCCTGTGGCCTACTACAGAGATGACAGTGGCAAAGAATCCCACAGAATTTAGCTGCTACTGATAATATGGATTGGTTTTATGCAACATCTAGTTTTAAAATCTCTAAATCTGCTGCATTGTGCTTATGTTATAGAACAGTAGAATGCAATATCTTGACATGACTTCAATATGTATTAGAATAGAATAGAATAACAGAGTTGGAAGGGACCTTGGAGGTCTTCTAGTCCAAACCCCTGCTTAGGCAGGAAACCCTACACCATTTCAGACAAATGGTTATCTGTTCTGACCCCTCTCCTCCATCCAGTAACGAAAGCCGAGACAAGCGTAAAATGGAATGTCCTTTAATACCAAGACCAGAATCTCGGTGGCTGAAAGCCAAATAAACAAACAGATAAGGACCTTGGCAGCAAGTCTGACACCTTGGCAGCAATTCAGACTAACTCTGGCAGTAATCCAGCCTGCCAAGTTAGTTCCTCTGTAGTCCAAGCATTGACTTCTGCAAGAAGGGCATGGCACAAGCAGTCTCTTTTATAGTCTGGAGAAGAGCTTAATGACCATCAGCTGAGTGTAATTACCTCCTGTAATTACATAGTTGTTCTTGACGCCGAGTAGCCCTTCAATGGTGTGCATCCCGGAACAACTCACTGTTGATTTCTGGATCACTCTCTCTTGTCTCCTCCCCACTGATCTAAGGCTCAGGTTCCACCTGGTGGCCATCCAGTCTCTCTGCGCCCTGCTTGGAGTCGGAACCCTATCCAGGGTCCTCCACATCCTCCAGGGCCGACTCATAGGACCCCTTGCTGTCGGAGTCTGGTGGCAGCTCCAACGGCTCCTGCCAGGCCACAACAGTTATCTATAATAATTAAACAAAAATAAGAAAGAATGATGAAAGGAAAAAAAGAAAAGAGTTTTGCTAAAGAATTAGCATCTGGAGGTAAATTGTGCTCTATAAGTCAGAGTAATTTAGCAATATCAGCAATCAATTCAGAGTGAGATGCTAGACATTTGTAGTATGGATTCCTTGCATATTTATTCAGGTCAGCTCCTTTTGATAAACATACATGCAATTGCAGTTTGAGATTTCTATAAAATTTCACTGTCATATCCATATCCAACAGTGTCTCATTAAATCTGGCTACCAAGGTAGATACCTTTATGTGTTAATGATTGGCTAATGAACAGACAGGAGAGTGTGGAATAACTGTAGAATTTTTCAATATCTCTATTTGGGCCTGAAAAATTTATTCAAAAAGGATATGCTCTGATGTTAAATCTTTAAATTAGTCTATTGAATTAATAATTTCTGTAACCTGCGGTAAATGAAACAAATCCATCCAAGAAATAAATGGAGAACTCAGTATTTCTGCCAGTTTTTCAGGATTGCAGACTAGATTGGACTGTCAGATAATAAAATGAATGTTAATAGTATTTAATATTGTATTATTAGTTTTGATAGTTTTAATTGCATTTAATATCCTGAATAATGGCATTTCCCTAATAACCTGTACTTTATTTTATTTGTTCAATGTGTTTCTTTCTAAATTCCTCATAAGATACATATGCATTTCTTGAATGAGAGAAAGCATAGCAAACAAAACCCAAAGGAATTATATAATAGGAAGAGCTCAAAGTAGATCAATAAGGTATAGAATTCTTGTGCTGGTGTACATTTTTTCCTTATTTTTCAGAGTAACCAGAGTCAGAAATGGCAAAATGCTATAATACTTGGGATATTTGTGGAGGTTGTGATTTTTGGGAAGTGAAAATGCAAATGAATGCTTCAAAAGTAGGCATTTTATCCTTTTAAACTCTTCCAATCCCTTCAGAATTAGGTCTCACTTCTCTGGGGTGGGGTCTGGGAAGTAAAAATAAATCTGGAAAAAGGCAATAACAACTACTTTAGAAAGAAAACTGCATTAATAAGTGAACAGGAATTGAACTCAGTGGATTCCCTTTTTCTGTTCAGAGACAACAGCACAATTAACACTAGCACTTAGACTTATATACCGCTTCATAGTGCTTTTATAGCCCCCTCTAAATGGTTTACAGAGTCAGCATATTGGATCCTCATTTTACCCACCTCGGAAGGATGGAA
Source organism: Thamnophis elegans (assembly GCF_009769535.1). NCBI lineage: Eukaryota > Metazoa > Chordata > Lepidosauria > Squamata > Natricidae > Thamnophis > Thamnophis elegans. Next base: position 125,498,155 of record NC_045542.1, on the reverse strand, counting down.
GGCTGAGTCAACCTTGAACCAGTGAGATTTGAACTGCTGAACTGCAGCTAGCAGTCAGTTGAAGTAGCCTGCAGTACTGCACTCTAACCACTGCGCCACCACAGCTCTATTATTATTATTATTGTTGTTGTACAATTGTATCACAGCGGCCAGTTGTTTCGCCGGATTTGGCATTGGTTACTAGTCGGGCCCCACCCAGGGGCCTAGGACGTCGTAACGTATTTTCGTAATATGCGTGCAGATCCAAGCAGTGCGGCTTTTTGCATTTGACTGATGGTGATTTTGTCAATTTTTAACTGTTTTAAATGTAATTCCAGTGCTTTGGAATAGCACCCAGTGTGCCAATTACCACTGGAATTACCACTGCTGGTTTGTGCCATAGTCGTTGAATTTCGATTTTTAAGTCCTGGTATCTTGTGATTTTTTCATGTTCCTTCTCGGCGACCCTGCTATCACCTGGTATTGCGATGTCTATGATTGTGACCTTATTTTTCTCAACCAGTGTGATGTCTGGTGTATTATGCGCCAGTATTTTGTCGGTTTGTATACGGAAATCCCACAAGATCTTGACCATCTGATTTTCGGTGACTTTTTCAGGCTGATGTTCCCACCAGTTTGTTGCTGTTTTAATATTATAATTTTTGCACAAATTCCAATGGATCATTTGTGCTACTGAATTGTGCCGCAATTTATAATCAGTCTGCGCGATTTTTTTTACAGCAGCTGAGTATGTGATCAACAGTTTCATCAGCTTCTTTGCAAAGTCTGCATTTGGCATCATCAGAGGATTTTTCGATTTTGGCCTTAATGGCATTTGTGCGGATAGCTTGTTCTTGCGCAGCCAGGAGTAGTGACTCTGTTTCTTTCTTTAATGTACCTGTTGTTAACCATAACCAAGTTTGTTCACTGTCCACTTTATCTTTTATTTTTTCCAGAAATTGACCATGCAGTGCTTTGTTCTGCCAACTCTCCATTCTTGATTTTATCAGATCTTTTCTGTATTCTTGTTTTGTCTGTTGGGCCTTCAGTAGATTTTTGTTCTTTACTTCGATTAATAGATGTTCTTGACTTTCTTTTAAATAATCAGCCAGTGCATGTTTTTCTTCTTCAACTGTTTGCTTCACTTGTAATAATCCTCTGCCACCTGATTTTCGGGGCAGATATAGTCTATCAGTATCACCACGTGGATGTAAACTGTAGTGCATTGTCATTAGTTTCCTGGTTTTTCGGTCCAAAAGGTCCAAATCAGCTTGTGTCCAGTTAACTATGCCAGCTGTGTATCTTATAACTGGTATTGCCCAGGTATTTATGGCCTTGATTGTATTTCCACCATTCAATTTAGATTTCAAAATTTTCCTAACTCTGTTGGTGTACTCTCGCCTGACAATAGTTTTTACTTCTCCATGCTTGATGTTATCCAACTGCAGAATGCCTAAGTATTTGTAGGCTTCATTTTCTTTGCATTTAATTAGTTGGCCATTGGGCATTTCAATTCCCTCAGATGCAGTGATTTTGCCCCTTTTTATGGATACAGTGGCACATTTTTCCATGCCAAACTGCATTGAAATATCGGTGCTGAATACTCGGACTGTATTTGTCAATGATTGGATTTCTATTTCTGACTTGCCATAGAGTTTCAAATCATCCATATATAGTAAATGCGAAATTTTTTCAGCTTTTTTGGCTGTTTGGTAGCCTAATTTCATTTTTTTTAAGATTACTGATAGTGGGATCATTGCGATGATGAAGAGAAGAGGTGAAAGTGAATCACCCTGGAAAATTCCTCGCTTGATATTAACCATTTCGTAGCTCTCATTCCCTACTGCCAACTCAGTTCTCCATTGTTTCATTGCCTTTTCAGTAAAGGATGTAATATTTTTGCTAATGCCAGTTGTTTCTAAGCATTTTATGATCCAACTATGTGGCAGTGAGTCAAATGCCTTTTTGTAATCAATCCAGACCATATTCAAGTTCGTTTTTCTGTTCTTACAATTTTCTAATATCATTTTATCAATTAGAAGCTGATCTTTTGTGCCCCTGCTCCTTCTTTTGTTGCCTTTTTGCTCTACTGGCAAGATGTTGTTTGTTTCCAAATAATCCATCATGTTATCTGCAATAATGCCTGTGAGTAATTTGAAGGTTGTTGGTAAGCATGTTATTGGTCTATAGTTTTCAGTTGTTGTTCCTTTAGTTGGATCTTTCTGAATCAAGTATGTTTTTCCAGTTGTCAACCATTCATCAATTTGGCCCTTTTGTAAAATTTCATTCAGTTGCCTGGCTAATATTGCATGTAAACTGGTCAGATATTTGAGCCAGAACCATGTAATTGGTCCTTTCCAGGTGATGTCCAATTCTTTACCTTTTTAACTCGATTTTTGATCATCTCAGTTGTTATTTCTAATACTTGCATTTGTTTGTTGCCAATGCTTTTCTCAAAGTCATGTATCCACTTTGCTTCCTTGTTGTAGTCCTTTGCATTTTCCCACAATTCTTTCCAGAATTCAACTGTGGCCTGCTTTTCTGGTTTTTCACTTTTGGTGTCACCATTCACATTAAGACTTTGATAAAAACGCCGTTGGTCTGATCGAAATTGCTGATTTTGTTTATATTGGATGATTCGTGCCTCATATCTTTCAATTTTTCTAGCTGTTGCTGTTATCTGCTGTTTTACAATCTCTACAGCTTCATTGATGTTTCTTGTATCCAATCTATATCTTCTGATTAGCCGATCTATGATTTTGTTGTTTTTAAGCCGTTGCTCATGCATGTTCTTTAAGTTACTAGCATCTGCCCTTAATTTTTTGATTTTTTGTTCTAGACGGATTTTCCACTTTGGCTTTGATGCTTTTTCTGTTGTGTGACTAGGTACTTTAATTTTAATGCCTAGTTCATTAGTGACTATTACAGCTGCGCTGTACATTAACTGGTTTGTTTCCAAGATGGATCCCGGTTCAATTGTTGAAAACACTGCATTAACCATTTTCATGATAGGGGCCAAAATTTTCTTAGGCACAGTTTTTAGTGATGGTAAACGTTGCCTTTCCTCATTAAGCAGAAAATGCTCCATGATCTTATCCTTCAATTCTTTTTGTTTTTGAGTTAGTTCATCAGTTGGTTCAATGATAACTGGTTCTAGTGGTGGTGATGTTATTTCCTCCCCGAGAGCTTCTTCTGGGAGTTCTACTATAGTGTCTTTAGTTGTGTCTTGAATATCAGTTATTTCCGCTTGTGATATTGTTTTTTGGGTTTTGCAATTTGCCTGAATTTCCTCATGTTCAACTTCACTAAACACTTTATTCCGTATAATAAATCGGATTATTATTATTATTATTATTATTATTATTATTATTACTTAAAATTATTTTAAGCAAGGTTCCTATTTTCTGCCTTAATTTAATGCATCCTAAATGTTCCTGTTATACCTTTGCCAATGTTTGAACCTACAAAAAAAAGAGGTCTAAGGTCTAGTCCAGTCCCCACTGACCATGTGCTTTTGATATTAGTCATCATACCTCTTTATAATGACTGCCCACACTTAGAATATTTCAGCCAGTTTTGATTACCACAATATAAAAAAGATGTCAAGATTCTAGAAAAAATGCAGAGAAGAGCAATAAAGATGATTGGGGACAGGAGGCTAAAACATATGAAGAACAGTTGCAGGAATTGGGTATGTCCAGTTTAATGAAAAGAAAGACTGGGGGTGGCATAATAACAGTGTTCCAATATCTAAGGGATTGCCCAAAGATGAGAGGGGTCTACTTATTCTCCAAAGTACCTGAAAGCAGGACAAGAAGCAATGTATGGAAACTAATCAAGGAGAGAAGCAACCTGGAATTAAGGAGAAATTTCCTGACAGAACAAATCAGTAGAATGACTTGCCTACAGAAGTCATGGGTGGTCCAACACTGGATATTTTAAAAAGAGATTGGACAACATTTGTCTGAAATGATATAAGGTCTCCTGCTTGAACAGGGGGTTGGACTAGAACACTGCCAAGGTCTCTTCCAACTCTGTTATTCTGTTATCATGGTCTAGTAAGGCATCTTAATGAGTTCTCTTGACTCAGGAACACTGTTCCCTCTAAGGTGCGCGCGTGCGCGGCCGTGCACGTCGCTAGAAACCTCCGCGCAGAGATTTCTAACTGCCGCGCAGAGCTTTCTACCAAAGCAAACGTGGGGAAGTCCTTTGCAGGCAGCTAGAACTGGCCGCCTGCAAAGGACCTCCCCAGACTTGTTTTGATGAGCCGCCAGTCCTCTTGCTTCTTCTCCTTCACCAGCAAAGCTCCCGCAGTGGTGCCTCTCTCTCCACGCGGAGCACCTGAGCTGGCCCCCGCGTTATCCCTCCCCCTTCCTCCTCTGCCGTGCTTTTGAGGCCGCGGGAGCTAGTAGGAAAGCGGCGGAGGTGGAGGCGATGGCAGGGATAACCCAGAGCCCAGCTGAGGTGCTCCGAGCGGAGGGGGAGGCACCACCGCCGCTGCTTTGCCGGTGAAGGAGAAGGAGCAAGAGGACTGGCGGCTTTGAAATGGTCCCGCCGGCTGCAGATTTGATTCAGCGTAAGCAGGGGCCGCCGAACACATGCTGAGCCGACTTTGCACAGTGAGGCGGAGTAATTCAACCCCCCAAAGAACACGTGTCTGTGTGTGTGTGTGTGTGTGTGTGTGTGTGTGTGTGAGAGAGAGAGAGAGAGAGAGAGAGAGAGAGAGTTGGATCAAAATTGGTGGCCAAAGGAAAGGAAGGAAGGAAGGAAGGAAGCCCTGCCCCCTGTGAAAAAAACTGAAGATGGAGCAGTGAATGAATAAGCCATAAAAGCAACAAACAGTTAATGCGTAAGTAAGCTGAGGAGGAAGTTCTCAACTAAGGAAGCAATATTAGAAAGAAATATAAAAAGCTCAATATGCCAAAACACTTATTTTAGTCTTCATTTAATTACTTGTATTGTAGTCTGATGTAACATATTTTTAAAGTTAACGTTAGTTAGAAAAGATAGGGTACAAAACTTTTTTTTTTAATTTTTAAAAAAGATTTTATTGGTAAAAAGAAAATACAACATCCATAACTTGTAAAAACAATACAACTACATTTCGAGATATTCCCATACTATCAAATCATTATAAACATCAAAGGTTAGGTATCTTATTCCTTCCCTCCCTCTTCTCTTCCCTCATTTCTTCTTTTCCATATCCTTTTCTTCCCTCCCCCCTTACTTCCTTCTCCCCTGCCTTCCCTCCTTTCTTTTCTCCTTTCCTCCTTTCCTTCCCCCTCCTTTCCCTCCCTCGGTCCCCCCCTCCTTCTCACATACCTTTCCTCCTTCCCTTCCTCTTTCCCTCCTCCTTCCTTTTCTCTTAATCTCCCTCCTTTCCTCCCTCCTTCCTTCCTTCCTTTCAACTCTCCTTCTCTCTTTCTTTCCCTCCCTCTTTCCCTCTTTACTACCCTCTCCTCTTCCCTCCCTCCTTCCTCCCCCGGTTTCTTCTCTTTCTTCTCTCCTTCTTTCTTCCCACCTTCTTTCCCTTCTCTTCTTTCTCTTCCTCCTCCTTATCCTTCCCCCCTTCTTCTGCCTTTCCTGTTCCTCTCCTTTCTCCTCTCCATCCTGACTTCCCTACTATCCTCCTTCCCTCCCCTCTAACCTTTGTTACATTTACATATTTTCCTCTGCTGAGGACAACCTGGTTCTCTTTTCCTTTCCTTGCTTAAGGAGGCAAGGATTATAAATCCTCTCGCCTCATCTAAATGAAGTTAATTGCTAATTCCAAGCAGGTAGTTATAGCGGATTTCCTATCAGCTTTTTTAAGTTTTCCCAACATTGTGGTCTAACCAAATTGCTCGACAGTGGGTTCCCCCCCTAATACATTTCTCCTTTCGCTTATAGCAATAGCAATAGCAGTAGACTTATATACCGCTTCATAGGGCTTTCAGCCCTCTCAGTTGTTATCTCTCAGTTGTTGTATATTGTTCATTTGAGTTATTGGTTTAATCGTATTAGGTTAGTCAGCTATCTCTTTTTGTGTCTAAGTCTTCAAAACTTAAATAATAAAAAAAATTCTACATTCATTTTGAAAAATAAATGCAATACTTGATTAATTTCATATCTTTATTTAAAATAGTTTTGGCATGGCATATCATTTTATTGACTCAGTTGGAAATGATGTGGATGTTGTATCTGATTCTGAGGCATATATATTCTTAAGTAACATAACATATAGCATATTGTCCAAACTTGCTAGACTATTTAATTGATCTTATTACTTTAAAGGGGGAGAGTTTCATGATAAATTATTTTATTACATTTATGTTGCATTTATATATTATATTTATTACATTTATATTTCACATTATATATTTGTATTGTTATTTTAGTGTTTATTGTCAATTTTGATAGATATTATATTGATATATCAATACTGATTTTACTCATACTAAATAACAATTACTGCTATTATTTATCAGCATTACATATTTACATTTTTAATATCGAGTTAGTCATATTTTAGAATAATAGGATTATCTTTTAATAGGATAATTGGCAAAATCTAATTCAAATGTGATGGGTTGCATTCCAAAGGAATGTGAGAGGACAGGTTGCCTGCAAAATGCCAGGACCCAGGACCTGTTGGTGCCATGTCTCTCTCTAGCCAGTCTAATGATCTAAAAGCTGAGCAGAAGTCTTTTTTTTTCCAGGGTGAGCGGAAAAGTATAGTGTTTGAGTAGCACATTTTCATGCCTGGCATTCATCAGGCTGAAACCTCGCTCACAATTGGTGCTTGGCGCTTGGAATGTTGCGCAAATGTCCAGCAGACGTGACAGCAGTTCAAACTGTTGCTCTCTTAGGTGCTCAGGCATGAAACTGTGCCGCTCAAACACTATACTTTTCCGCTCACCCTGAAAAAAAATTAGAGGGAACATTGCTCAGGAAGTCAAAAGCTGAAACATTTGTAATTTTTAAGAGACCACAAAAATGAAACTGAAAAATGAAAAAAGAGACTATTGAAATAAAACTGATGCATTTAGGGTAGCATCACAACTTTCCAGAGGCAATTCTTAGTTAATCTTGTTTTCTCTTTCAGAATAGCTATTATTTCTTCATTAACTAGGTTTTTTTTTAGCTTGAGTTTGTCTGTGTAGTCATTTGTTATTCAAATCTTGAATTATGTGGATTGAGATTTTCATAGATGCATTTGCCTACTAAGAAATGTGGTAAGAGCAGTTCTGAAGAGTCCTTTGATTAGGATTGCATAAGATCTACTATTTCTGTCTTCATGCTTCCTCCGCGTTCTCTCAGTCAATGGCTATTTCCACCAAAGGGATGTGGGCTTTTTTGCAGAAGGTAATTGATTTATTTTGATTCTGGGAAAGAACAATGAAAAACAGTTTTTGGTTCTCTGCATTCTGCATGACTCCAGCTGCCTAATCTAGAGAGATGAACGTTCATTCTCTTAGCATTTCAATCCTTGACCAGATTCAGTGGCTTCCTTCCTTTCCAAGCCAACAGGTGGAGCTACAATCACAGGTGATGAAAATACATGCTAGAAAATTTAAACTATTAAAAAAGAGAACTATTAAAAACAACTTTGAGTATAAATGTCATTGGCATTGAATTAAGAGGGTAAATTAAAAAAAAATGGCAATAAAGCCGTTCCCATTTTTGTTGATCTTGACCATTTCCCACATCCAGCTATTTTTACAGAAAGAAACTGGCAATTAATAGAGTGGCAATCTAGTGATGGATTCTTGCCAGTTCTTACAGAGCACCTATAAAAGTAATGAGTAAGTTACCCAGGTTTTGAAAAGAGCTTTGGACTAGCAGTGAAAACTTTCCCCCCTTTTTAATTGAGTTAAAATGCTGCAGCATTTAAAAAGCATCTGCTGTGATTTGATGGATAGGCAAAAAGTAGAACATCACTGAAAGAATCATGAAGACCAGACTGAAAGCGCTCTATGTGTGTGTGTGCGTGTGTGTGTGTGTGCGCATGTGTGCATATGCGTGTACACGCACAGTATTGTGTGTGTGTATAGAGAGCTGGAATTTAAAATTTCTGTTTAAGTCACAAACTCAGCTTAAAAGTTTAAGAAAGGAACCTATCTAAGATGGCTGCCGATCTTACCACAGGGTGACTCTGCTTTTGCTGTTGTGACACTGATGACAAAAGCTGCTGATCTTTACAAAAAAAGAAGATTATCACAAGAGAGAGTTCCATAAGCTATTTACAGAGGTTTTTAACCAGGCGTTGCTAGAACATGCTGAAAATGTTTTAAAAATAAAAAAAAATTAGATAACAGAGATGATAGACAGATAGACTGATGGATGGATAGAAGATAGATAGAGAGATAATATTGTTTTTTTCTTTGCCGTGTCTTTCCTAGTGTTTTTAAAGATCAAAACATTTAATAATTTTTTTAAAAAAAGAAGATAGATAGATAGATAGATAGATAGATAGATAGATAGATAGATAGATAGATAGATAGATAGATAGATGGATGATTGACAGATTATTTGTACAATTTCCATAACTTTAGAAATTCCCTGTTGGGAATTATTGTCTTAACAATCTGGTTTGTACAATTTCTATGAAATTTCTTCAGGGAAATTTGTAATTTGCTTTAAAAAACTCACAGAGGTGTGAGATTCTTTATATTTTTATGACATCATTTACAATCCTGGGTTTTTCTCTGCCCACTTGTGACATTATATCTTCACAACATTAAAGATGCCATGAACAAAGGAAGTTTGGGGATCTCTGTCATAGCGAATTCCTATTTCCTCACTCTGTTTCCATATTGCTATTAAGAACTATGCAAACACATTCTGAATCATAGAGCCTGATCTTACTATTCCCCCACCCCACCAGTGATAATTAGCCTGCAGCAAGTTCTCTTTTTACCAATAAGGTATTATTTCAAGTTTTTATATTTTTCAGTATCCTCAATACAGTTATGAAACTCCAAGCTGCTAAGTCATTATATAGTTATCATCATCATTTTAACCATCATCTATCTGTTGCAGGATGAAGACCACTTCTGCATGTTTCCAACCAATACGGTCCTGAGCTTTCTTTTGCCAATTGGACCCACAATACTTGCTGATGCATTCAACAAGCTAAGCATAATTTTGAAGAACAACCTGCACCTAAAAAGTAAATAATACTTTTGCAATGTTAAATTAATATCTATCTATCTATCTATCTATCTATCTATCTATCTATCTATCTATCTATCTATCTATCTATCTATCTATCTATCTATCTATCTATCTACCTACCTACCTACCTACCTACCTACCTACCTACCTAGCTTTGTCATATTTATGTAGTGTATATTGGATGTGGTGACCCTTTGAGAACTGTATGCAACAAAATTTCATTTCAATGTATGTTGGTTAGAGTAAATTCAAAATGGCAGTAAAGTTATTCTAAGTCTAAGTCTAAATAAGATTAAGTCCTATGCCTGAAAAGAAAAGTTTTTGATCAGTGTGTGCCACCTGCTCCAGCATATGCCCAGTGAAACATGGACAGTAACCTCACATTCAATACAAAAGCTGTAAGTTGTGTGTCGAGCTATGGAAAAATAAGTGCTTGGCATTACGAGACAAGATAGAAAGACCTGCACATGGTTTATAGAACAAACGAAGGTGTATGATAAAGAGTCATGGAAAGATACATTATACAGTAAACTGTATAATGATACAGTAATGATGTAAATGCATCTTTGGAGAATGAATTTTTTTGGGGTGTTTGCAACTATGATTACTCTTAAAATTTTGCACATGTTTTGTGAACAATTTGCAAAGCAGAGGAGTGTCTGAGTTTAGCAGTGAAAGTCTTGCATCTAAACATTTTCATATAAAAAGGCTGTATGTGGAGATCTAGCATGGGAGACTAGATTTCTAATCTAGCATTTAAACTTTGCCACCTCATTTCCTCTGCTTGGTAAACACAGTACTAGGATTAAATAACAAGACATTTAGGCAATTCTATGTCTAAAAAAGATTGGGAACTCTCATGTATGACTATTTAAAAAAACCCAAATCTCCCTTCTTTGAATCTAATTTCCAATATTTCTAAATTTGCTGGGAGAACGGTTAGAATCTCAGCAAGTCTGCCCGTCTGAATACTCAGCCAAAGTATCATTCAAAAAACCAGCCACCAATGACAAGTTGGAGAGCTTTGCAATTTCACAGCTTTTTTAGCTGGTCCTTAATGAGATGCTCAATTAGTGTTGCTTAGTCTAATGTAATTTTGCACCAGGATGTAGACTGAACATTAATCATAGGGTTACAGTATGAGAAAAATCATTAGATCATTGCCTAAAGCTCTGTTGAAAATATTATCTTACCCCTGAACTGGAATTTCACATAATATGAAGTCTGAGCCCAAAGGTTTGCTTTAAAATACTCTTAGAAACCACATCTAAGGCTCAGCTGAATTTTCCCCCTCTGAATCTCAATTTTCCCCATGGAAATAAAGAGCAATACTTACCATGCAGACTGAGCTGTAATGACTACAGTCCAGAGCAAGCTACTTGAACTGAGTTACCATACACTTCAATGAATGTTAAGTTTGTGAATGTGTCATATTAAGTTGATAATGATAAAGGTAAAGGTTTCCCCTGTTCATTTGATGACCCCCTCCCAAAGCAAAAGGCCAGAAGCAGGATGAAACCCTTAACCCAGGGAGGGAGGCCTGTGGCTGAGTACACTCAGGCATTTCACAGACTGTCTGTGCATATGCGGGGGTGGTCCAAGGAGGCTCCAAGAGCAGGAAAGGAGGGGCATCAGGGACCCAATTGCTACGTTAGACATGGCCCAAAACTGACCCTGGGTGGTGGGAAGAAACCTGGCTGGCAGCTAGGGCGATGCTGTGAAACTGCCTTGGAAGGCATGGAAGTTGCTGATGTTCCAGACCAGGAGGAGAAGAAACCCCCTTTTCTGCAGCAGATAGTGTAACTGACTTAGATGACAACCACTTGGTAAGTCCCCAATTGGGCCCCATAACCATCCCAGTAGAATTAAAAGTACCCTCAACTGGAGCTCAGGGGAAGATGCTGGCCCTTTTAGACTCTGGATGCACCTGATGTGTAATCAGCCCGGAGGTGATGAAGAAAATGGGTTTAAGACTGAGAACTATGAAAGTACCCATTGCCTTTTGCCAGTTGGATGGGTCAGTTGCTTGGGGGAAGGCAGCCCATTTTGTAACCGAACTGGTGGAGATGTGGATGGGGGACCACCAAGAACCCCTGAGTTTCATTGTGGCTCCTGGGATGGAACGGCCCCTCATACTGGGATTACCTTGGCTGTGGAAATGGAACACTCGCATGAACTGGCAGAAAGGGTGGCTACGCATCCATTCTGCTAAGCCGAAAGAGGGGGAGGGGAAAGACCTCCCACCTAGCCAGAGCTGCAACGGACTTAGCAGTTGTCACATGTGAGAAAATTGTGGGAGAGGAAAGAATTCCAAAAGAATATTGGGACCTCAAAGAGGCGTTCAGCGAAAGGGCTTCCGACAAGCTCCCAACCCCCCACCGCACCACAGATTGCAGCATAGAGATCCTCCCAGGAGAGAAACTCCCTAAACCACAGATTTACTTGATGACCCCATGTGAACTGGAGGAATTACGCAACTTCATTGATAAAAACTTAAAGAGGGGGTTCAGCCAACCAACTAGGCCACAGGTGGCCGCGCCGGTCTTATTTCCAGAGGAAAAAAATGGCTCTTTGCGCTTATGTGTGAACTATAAAAATGTTTGCCCCTTTTTATGCTCAGATCTTGCTTTCCTTTTTGCTGCTTTCAATTCATATCTAGTAAAAGTACTTTATCTCTATTCAAATGGAGTTGAGGTTTTTCTTTCTTGGATATTGTAGGAGGCATGCCTAACAGGAAGGCTTTGATGAGAAACTTTCTTTTAAAACAGGTGAAGACATTTTTTTAAATGTAAGGGAAAAGAGAAATTGAAGGAAAATACAATCACATACAGAAAATTCCAAATCAAATCAATACTGTCAGTGCTGATAATAACCTAGTTTTACTTAGGCCTGGCGTTTGAATACTTAGAGAGTCTCTTGCTACTTTTCTTTTTTTCCTTCTCTTCCTCTCTTCTTCCCAATTCTAGGGAAGGGTCAGAGGTGACTTAAGTGAAAGTCAGCTTTTGCTTTGCCAAGTTAAGAACCCTGGTCTGTTTAATGCCTGGGGTTAAGCCTACAAATCATTATCTAGGTGTTAAGCTCTCTTCTTCATTCCCTTTGTTGGAATTCTGACAGGACAGTTTGGTAATCATCAGGTTTGCAATCCCATACATGAGTTTACATGGGAGAGCTGCTTTAAAGAAAGAAAAGTTGGACTTCATCTATTCAAGCCTCTGAATAGAGTTTAACTTCTCAGGAGTTTGGTGAGCACTGTGGTGCTCTACCAAAAAAAGGGGGATGTCACAAATGTAACAGACAAAGAGCTTTAAGGATTCCTTCCAGAGCTGGAGTCCTGATTAGTTAAAATGTGGCCAGGTTGAACTAAGAAGTCCAGGTATAGGATAATGAATTCTTAATGCTTTATTCTATTTTGCTGGTGCAGATTTGGCATTGCTCAAAATATTTTTCCATATGACATCAGGGAAGTATATATGGGTTTGAAGTAACCATCATCATTTATATGACTAATCTCTCTCTGTCTCTGTCTCTGTCTCTCTCTGTCTCTCTCTGCCTCTCTCTCTTCCTCCCCCATCAAATTCTCCTCTCATCCTTATGGGTGATATGTGCCTTCCTCAATCTTGAGTCCTCGATCAGAGGTTTAGGAGTTTTAAGGTTCTTCATAGTATCTTAGATGTTCCTAGCATTGCTTTCTTTTGGCAGAAAACTTTGATGTATAAATTGCATATATACAGCAGATTTAAATATTATACTGACAAAAAACAAAGCTTGGAGTAGAGTTTCTAACTGATGAACATGTGTTTGATTTCATCTAAACCAGTGTTCTGCAACCAGATGTTATCCAGATGTATTAGATTTCAGCTTCCATGTAGGACAGTCAATGAGCATATGGGAGACTTAGGGCAGTTAATGTCTATTCCCCAGCTGCTTATACAAAGAAGATGAATAACATATTTAATCTCTAGATTTACATCCAAAAAGGTAGAGTTATTTACCAAGACACAACTGCAAGGGTTAGAGATATCTTGTACAAACTTAAATCTTCCCTTTACTTTTATGTAACTGTAAAAGAATATATAACACTAGTTTGAACATAATACATAATACTAGTTTGAACAGGAAACTACTTGTTCAAATGATAAGGCCACAGTTTCTGCATTCAGTTTTGGTCGTCACGATGTAAAAAAGATGTTGAGACTCTACAAAGAGCACAGAGAAGAGCAACAAAGATAATTAGGGGACTGGCGGCTAAAACATATGTTGCAGGAAATGGGTATGTCTAGTTCAATGAAAAGAAGGACTAGGGGAGACATGATAGCAGTGTTCCAATATCTTAGGAGATGCCACAAAGAAAAAGGAGTCAAGCTATTTTCCAAAGCCCCTGAGGGTAGAACAAGAAGCAATGGGTAGAAACTAATCAAGGAGAGAAGCAACTTAGAACTAAGGAGAAATTTCCTGACAGTTAGAACAACTTAGTTAGACTCAGTGGAACAACTTGCTTCCAGAAGTTGTGAATTCTCCAACACTGGAAGTTTTTAAGGAGATGTTGAACCATTTGTCTGAAGTGGTGTAGGGTTTCCTGTCTAAGCAGGGGGTTGGACTAGAAGACCTCCAATATTCTATTCTATTCTATTCTATTCTATTCTATTCTATTCTATTCTATTCTATTCTATTCTATTCTATTCTATTCTTTGCTTCCAGATATATTAATGTTCTCAGATTCATGGGAAATTATGTGACCACACGAACTAGTGATTTGGGGAAACACAGTGGAGAGATAATGATGTTTGCATTAGGATATTATAACACAAACAAATAATACTTGTATCTGATGTTAGAATGCAAGTACATAAGGGCAGAATTTGCATTAGCACATCCCCGGGAATATGCTATTATTTTTATGTCATTATTTCTATTTGTACATGCCTATGGTTAGTTCTCTCTCTGTCATCCCAAACAGTAATGTCCCTTCTGCCATGAAATCAGCAGGCATCAGAAGAGGCTCTGTGGACATACTGTTGTTTTCAATCCTGAAGCTGACCTGACCTCAGCCATTCCTTGCTGTTAAATGAATAACAGCTAGTAGCACAGTTGTTAAGTGAATTTGACTTCCTCATTGAATTCACTCGTCAGAAGGTCACAAAAGGTGATCACATGACCCCGGGACACTGCAATTATAATAAACATGTACAGTTGCCAAGCTGTTGTAACTTTGAATAATCACTAAATGAGTGGTAGTAAGTTGATTACTACCTGAACATCTTCCCATATACAAAACCCTTTCTGACATGCCTCAAACATGATTATGGCTGATGAGTTCTTTGAGTTCTTCCTAGCATTGTGGGTTGTGTTTGATGCAATGTGTTGTGATATGGAGATACGACCATCGGCTGCCAAGAAATACAGGGAGAGCCCTAATTGGCTGTGACACAAATACAATTCCCCTATTGGTTCCCCGTCTGGCAGCTACCATATAAATACCTGTCAGATGGTGGTTGTTCATTCGTTCTGTTCTAATTGTGTTAGAGTTAATAAATAGTTCTGCTGCAACTAGTCACTTCTTCAGTTATTCAGTACTCTGGCAACAGACATAAACCTGGTGACGAAGGTGTCTTCATCGAAGGCACAGATTTTTCTATGGCCACTGCAAATATATTTGGAGAATTCCACACTGAGGCAGAATCTTGGGACACTTTTCTTGAGCATTTTGAGTGTTTTCTTTAGGCTCATGATATAACCAGTCTCTCTCTTTTCCTCAGTTACTGTGGTCCCGAAATGTTTGCGACGGCTCGGGCTCTAGCTGCCCCGACTCCAGTTCACACGATACCTTGGGACTTATCACTGACTAAATTGAAGGCGCACTATGCCCCTACTCCCTCCCGTTTCACTTGCAGACAATTGTTCTGAAAATGTACCCAGGCTGAGGGGGAATCTATCAGCTGTTACATTGCCTCTCTCAGAACTGGCGCTACCCATTGTGAATTTGGGGAGTTGGATGAGGTGCTTCTCAAACAATTTATTTACAGCCTCAAAGATATGCGTCTGCAGTGGTGGCTTCTGGCTAGGTCGGAGTCACCTTGAAAATTGCTGTGGATGAGGCACGAGCCACCGAGATGGCCAAGAAATCTAACTCAGAAATTCACTGTTACCAAATGGCCGCTAATATTCCCTCACTGGCTTCCTCAGTCCACCACCAGGACGGGAATGAAGACATTGATTCTGAGGTGGACCTTGCCATCGACCGACTCAGGCTACTTAAAAATAGAGGTGCCGACTCACAAAAGGACGGGAAAGGGTGTTTGAGTTGAGGTGGAAAACACCTACAATCTACCTGTAGATTTAAGTCGGCCATCTGCCGCCAGTGTGGAAAGAAGGGCACATAGCATGTGTCTGCCATGCCGGAGCCCCTGACAACCATTCCACCAGTTCCAGTGTTTCTAACCACCGTGGTAACTTCAAAACCAGTGGCAGACGGCAGAGCTGTTTTGCCATTGGAAACCATGAGGAGGACTGCTCTGAATGGGCTATTGACTCTACCTCTACCCCACTGGGTGGTCGCGGTAAGATTCACCTCAAGTTCTCTTTGAAGGGCAAGCCCTGCACCATGGAACTTGATACTGGCTCGGCAAAATCTATTATGTCCTGGGACACTTTCCATCGCCTTCTACCATGTCTCCAACACCAGCAACTGTTGCCTACCCACTGCTGTTTGAGAGACTATCTGGGCAACTCTATTCCCATTTTAGGCTGCAGCCAGTTCCTTGTTCAGTATGGCCATTTCGAGGGCCCCTCATTGTAGTACAAAAGCTTCTAGCTTCCCTACTGGGACTTGATTGGTTCTGAGTTTTAGGGCTCTCCATTTCTGGCGTTCATTCAACCCTACTGGGGAATAAATTTGACTCTTTGCTGCAGGAGTTCGCCGATGTTTTTGATCCACCCCTATGGACATACAAGGGCACTCCTATTTCTCTCAACCTTGACCCACAGGTGGCACCTGTTTGCCTTAAAGTGCGTAGGGTTCCACTTGCTTTAAGGGAGAAAGTCAATGCAGAACTAGATAAACTACTAGCACAAGGGGTTTTAGAGCCTTTAGACCACTCTAAGTGGGAGACCCCTATCGTGATTCTCCTTAAGTCCGATGGCATAATAACAATCTGCACGGACAATAAATCAACTTTGAATAGGACTTTACAAGCTCACCCTTACCCTGTTCCAGTTATGCAACACATCTTGCATTCCCTGGGCCAGGGTAAGGTGTTTGGCAAGCTGGATCTGGCACAAGCCTACCAGCAATTGCCAGTTGACGACAAAATCATGGCTGTGCACACTATTGTCACTCACCATGGCACTTTTAAATGTCGGTGTCTGCAGTTTGGGGTTAGTGGAGCCCCCAGGCCTTTTCCAAAGCTTGATGGAGCACCTGCTCCATGGCATTCCCAGTGTCATTCCTTATTTCGACGATGTCCTGATTGCCACTGATGGCCAATTAGGGCTCGTTGAAAAACAGAGTGATTTTGCTCCGTTTTCGTGACTCAGGGCTCAGACTTAAGTGTTCTAAATGCCACTTAGGGGTGCCCTCGGTGGAATTTCTAGGGTTTTTGATCAATCAACATGGAATTCACTCCAGTGAAGGTGGAGGCTATTACCTCATCTCCGGTGCCCTCCAATACAACCGAATTGCAGGCTTTCTTGGGCCTTTTAAACTATTACTCCATTTTATTCCTCACAAAGCATGGGTGGCGGAACTGCTCCATCGGTTGCTATCTCATCCGCTGATTGGGCCTGGACCAGCCGCAAAGCACATGTGCTCACGGCTGTCAAGAAATTATTAACTTCAGCTCATGTCCTTATTCAATATAATGAGAAATTTCCCCTGATTCTAACTTGTGATGCCTCCCTCTTTGGGGATGGAGCTGTGTTGAGCCACTCCTGCCCCAATGGCATGGAAGCTCCCATAGCCTTTTACTCCCGCACTTTATCAAAGGCTGGACAAAATTATAGTCAGCTTGATAAAGAGGCCCTAGCAGCCATGGCGGGAGTAAAATGTTTTCATCATTACCTGTATGGCCGTCCTTTCCATTTGCTGATGGACCATAAGCCGCTGCTAGGAATTTTGGCCAGGAATCGACCCACGCTGCCGATCATTTCCCTGTGTATGTCTCGTTGGGTTGAATTTCTGGCCGCATACTCTTATAAATTGATCCATAGACCTGGGAAACACATGGGGCATGCGGATGCCCTAAGCCATGCCCATTGCCCATTTTAGTCTCTGACCCTGCCCCCTCAAATTCTGTCTTTTTAATTGATGAGCTCAATCTACTGTTGTCTGCTACCGACATTGCCCAATACTCGCTGAAGGACCCTGTCCATTCCAGGGTCTTGGATTCGGTATGCAGAGGTTGGCCCCCAGAGCCTAGGGACCCTCAATTCCTCCCATACTACAACCATAGAGAGGAGTTATCTGTAATGCGAGGGTGTTTGCTATGGGGTTCTCGCGTCATGGTTCTGACAGCATTGCGACGGCCCATATTGCTCCATCTCTATGAGGGCCAGCCAAGCATAGTGCGCATGAAATCCCTAGGCTGCAGCTATGTCTGGTGGCCCTCCATGGATAGCGACATCACAAGCTGGGTGCAACTTTGCTCTCCTTGCCAGTGAGTCCAGCTGGTGTCTCCCACCATTCCACCCAGGGACTGGGACATGCCCATGGCTCTGCGGAGTCGACTCCACATTGACTTCATGGGTCCCATTGCTGGCCAAATGTTTTTTATTGTAGTAGATGCCCTATCAAAATAGGTTGAAATTTTTCCCATGCGCAGCACCATATCCGAAGCGACCATTGCAGTATTAGACAGCCTTTTTACAACCCATGGGTTGCCAGACATTTTAGTGTCTGATAATGGTCCTCAATTTATGTCTGCTACTTTTCAAACTTATTTAGCTGACCTTGGCATCTGCCATGCTTTGGTAGCTCCATATCACCTAGGAAGGAATGGGTTGGCCGAACGCACTGTGCACTCGGCTAAGGAGTCCTTAAACTGCATGGGACCGCTGCCCTGGTCCGTCAGGATTGCAACCTACCTTAGGGCTCAACATACCATGCCTTGCCCGACCTCCGGGAAAAATCCTGCTGAGATTCTAATGGGCCACCGGCTACGAACCACATTAGACAGACTCCATCCTTCCTACTCTTCTTATAGCTACCTCCACTTAGAGCTCCCCAGGGCATTTGCTGTGGGGGAGGGGGTATTCACTCAGAATTTTGCGGGTGAGCCCAAGTGGCTGCCAGGCTGGATTATCCAGATAACCGGGCCCTGTTCCTACTGGGTCCAACTTACTGATGGGAGACATTGGTGCTGCCATGTGAATCAACTGCATCACTGCACCACGGAGGAGGCCCTAAGGCTGCAGACCAGACCGGCCTCCGTCGACAGCCCTGACGCCGCCTGCTGGCAAGATGTTCTCTTATTTGTTGAAGCTGAAAGAGCGGTTCCTGTTGCGATCTCGGTGGAGGATTTACCACTTGTTACCGGCTCAGCATTGGGGGATGGGCCCCCAGTCAATGCCGCTCTTCCTATTCATCCTCCTAATAGAGATAGCACTTCTCCTCCGGTGATGGACACACCTGTATTAATACTATCTCAGCGCATGGGCCAAAGACCAGCCTATCTGCAAGATTACACATGCGCAGTCCGAGGAGAAGGAGTGTTGTGTCCTCAGAGCTACGACTGTCGGCTGCCAAGAAATACAGGGAGAGCCCTAATTGGTTGCGATGAGCCTGCCGGCTGGCGGGAAAAATAAAGTTCCCCTATTGGTTCCCCGTCTGACAGCTACCATAGCTGTCAGACGGCAGTTGTTCGTTTGTTCGGTTCTAATTGTGTTAGAGTTAATAAATAGTTCTGCTGCAACTAGTTGCCTCCTCAGTTATTCAATACTCTGCCAACAGACATAAAACAATGGGGCTCATTTGTCTTGCTTAGTCTACTGATATGAGTTAGCTTTATTTTTCAGTTTCCACATTTGAAAAATGGGTTCAGAACCTCAATTATTCTAGTCTGATAGGAATACAACTTATGTACAATGCTAGAAATGTGTGTCTCACTGGAACTGCAAAATACTTGCATTTCCTGGCCAGGTAATAGCATAATTACAATATATAATAGTAGAGAATTCACAAGAGCCTTTATTATCTTCCAAAAAGGTCTCCAAAATATATATCAATCAGCTGTGTCCCAAAGTGAAATCTTTTCAAGATACATTTTTTTTTCAGGCTGTTGTTTTTAATACAGTCATTCTCAATAATGTATCAGCACAACGAATGCCCGGGGTGTCAGTTTTATTCCTAAAACTAACTTGTAAATGCTTTTTCATGTTGTCAGCTACACAGATTATAAATATCCTTTCTCTTCTGTACTTAATAGATTGGAAGCCTTCAGCCTCCCCTCAAATAAGGGCTAGTTAGTTTAGCTTGCTAAGAAACAGAAAATGTCATGATTTGGGAACATTCCGATGTAAGATGTTCTGAGGGTGCCTTCTAAAAAGGGATGAATCATTGATCCTGCTCCCCACAGGAGTGTGGGAATGCAAGATGAAATGGTTTGATTTCAGCAATGCATTTGGCAAAAGTATAGGGTGGGTGGAATGACAATGAATTGGGTACAAGACTGGATCACTGATTCTTCTTCAAACTGGTATTAATCATATATTGCTTACTGTTTAATATTTTTATTAATGTTTTGAATGAAGAGTAGAAAGGGCTATTTAAAGGTGTGTAGGTGACCTGAAAACTGAGTGGGAACACATATCCTAGAAGACAGAAATCAATTTCAAAATGATGAGGAAAGGTTTGTGAAATGGACTGAAAATAACAGAATGAAATTTAACAAAGTTATTTGCTAAGGAAATGGAGATCAAATACAGAGATAATGGGGGTACCATAAAAGGCTGCTCAGTGTAATTTTAGACTGCATCAACAGAACTATATAGTTTTCAAATCAGGCCAAGTAGTTAGTCTACATAGTTGGACTCCACTTCAAGTATCATGCTAAGTTCCAGGCACCATGTTTTAACAAATTGAAACTCTGAGAAAGGTAATAAGAAGGAACAGAGAACTAGAAATAAAAGTTATTCTTGCATTAATTTATAGCATTTTTTAGTTTATATCAGTTTTATTGAACTTATTTGAAGTCCCTCCATTTTGCTATTACTATTGATATAAACTCTCTCTATATTACTGTGGCTTTAGCATAATGGTAGCTGGATGACTTCACTGTAAAGGAAATTGTATCTTGCTAATGTGGAAATGACAAACATCCTATGAATTTTTATTCTGTATTTTGTTTTTGGCTGTGGCTGGTATCATAGTTTCATCCTGTGCTATTCTTAAATCATTCTACTATAAAGCTGTAGTTTATGCTTTTAATTTACTTGTTATTTCATTCAGAGAATTTGGGTTAAAATGTAAATTGTATTTCTTTATCACTCTAATATCACTTCAAAACTTACCTGCTTCCAACTGGCTTCTTCTTGATAGCAATTTGAGCACCTCTGCTGGAATAATATGGGGCTGGATGCACACGGCCCAATCTTCTATTTTCTCCTAACTAGTTTAGAATCCCATCAGATTCTGGCATGGCCACAGATATTCATTCTGGCTTGGCTGCAACCTTGACAAAATTCTCAAGAAGGGATTAGGAATTCCTAACCCTTTATCCTTCCCTATGGATGTTCCCCCAAGCATTGGGCAAGGGTGGGGTTGACCTGCAAGGAAGATTGATCTAGCACCTCAGGAGAGGGGTAACTTTTGATTTAACTATGGTTTGTATAGGCAGCCATATAAGCAGTGGTGGGTTTCACATTTTGTTTGCCCCTCGCGCGCCCTTTTGTGCATGCACTTTGAGTTTGAGTTTTGAGTTTTATTAGAATTTGTAGGCCGCCCTTTTCCCTGAGGGGACTCAGGGCGGCTCACATAAAACTGGGAAGGGGGGAACACAAACATCAAGATAGAAGACATATAATAAAATGGTAGGCAACATACATTCATCATTCGGGAGGGGTAACTATCCTTATCCCCAGGCCTGACGGGCGAGCCAGTTCTTCAAGGCTATGCGGAAGGCTTGGACGGTGGAGAGGGTACGAATCTCCACGGGGAGCTCGTTCCAAAGGGCCGGGGCTACTGCTGAGAAGGCCCTCCTCCTTGTGGTTGCCAGCCGACACTGGCTGGCCGATGGAATACGGAGGAGGCCTAGTCTATGGGATCTTATTGGTCGCAGGGAGGTAATTGGCAGAAGGCGGTCTCTCAAGTATCCAGATCCACTGCCATGTAGGGCTTTATGGGTGATTAATAGCACCTTGAAGCGCATCCGGAGATCGACAGGCAGCCAGCGCAGCTCGCGGAGGATGGGTGTTATGCGGGTGAATCGAGGTGCACCCGCAATCACTCGCGCGGCTGCGTTCTGAACTAGCTGAAGCCGCCGGATGCTCTTCAAGGGCAGCCCCATGTAGAGCACATTGCAGTATTCCAGCCTAGAGATCACAAGGGCCCGAGTGACTGTTGTGAGAGCCTCCCGATTCAGGTAGGGTCGCAACTGGCGCACCAGGCGAACCTGGGCGAATGCTCATGTGCGTGGCTTCCGTGCATGTCCTTGGCCTCAAAAATGTGCCCAAATAGTACAGCATAGAGCCAGAGCAGGTGGGTGGGAGGGTGGGAGGGAGGGAGGGCCTACCCGTGATTTCCACTACCTGTTTGGGCAAACTGGTTGGAACCGGCTGAATACCACCTCTGCTTATAAGCCAAGTAAGTAATTTAATAAAATTCTGCCTAGAAAGGAACTCACACTACTGGATCAAGAGTGCTTCTGTAATACACTACAAAACCAGCTCCAGATACAGAGAATCAGATGGTTTTGACAATTGAATTTTATTTTTATGACTCTGCACTGATTTATTCAGAATGAAACACATCAGCTGTTTCTTTTCAGTGTTGAACCTTGCAAGAAGTCTGTTCTGGGTTGAGGAATTTTTGTTTTTTCCTTACTGCCAGCATTTGAAGTAAGTCATCCCACCTCTGGTATTTCATGGGAAGAGTATTCCACTCCTCTGCTCACAATAGAATACCTTATGCCATCAGGCTTGAAATGTTGGGCTTGGACAACCTGGAACTATGCCGATTAAGGTCTGACCTAAGCGTAGCACACAAATTGTCTGCTACAACATCCTACATGTCAATGACTACTTCAGTTTCAACTGCAATAATACATGGGCAAAGAATAGATACAAACTCAAGGTAAATGACCCTCACCTCTCTCCAGGCCTTCCGAAAAGCCATCAAAACCTGGCTTTGCCAGCAGGCCTGGGGGTGATGAGTTCCCTCCCCTCTCGACATGTATGGTTGTGCGACTGTTGTCTACTTTTATTATTTGTATTTTGTCTTTTATGTTCCCCTTCCCCCCCACCCCTTGAATTGTTCGCCGCCCTGAGTCGAGGGCGGCATACAAATAATAAAATACAAAATACAAATACAAATACAAATCGCTCGAAACTTGATTGCAGAAAATACGTTGATTGCAGCAACAGAGTGGTCAATGCCTGGAATGTATACCCGACTCTGTTGTTACATCCTCAAACCCACATGAGTTTAACCTTAAACTGTTTAGCGTGAACCTCACCCCTTTCCTAAGAGGTCTGTAAGGGGGCGTGTATAAGTGCATCAGCGTGCTTACCATCCCTTTCCTATTGTCTTCATTTATTCGTACCCATTTCCTGTGTTCATGTCCATGTTTATACTTATACCTGTTAACTTGTACATATTTGACACAGTTAATAAATAAATAAATTTCAAAGTCATTCAAAGAAATAAAACAGGAAAAAAAATCCAACCACTATTGCTAGCGCCAGCTCTGAATCAGCTGGGCACTTTGCATAATAGCTGATCTTCTGACAAAGAAGGAGGAAATACAAATGATTCTTGCCATTTGCACCTCTGCTCTCTGCCTTATACATGTTGGAAAAATTACAAGGATCTACAAATCTTCTAAACAACCCGGGGAATCAACCCTGGTTAAACTGGAATTCGTGGAGCATCTCTTCACTGCTTCCTATTTATCCCACTTTCTCTCTCTCCCACCCACAATCCCAGGAGGTTTTGAAGGTCCACAAATGATTCAGTGGATTTCAGAACTCTTAAAAGATTTCTGATTTTGGATCTCATTGAAAAGTCATGTGTTTGATTACTGAGCATCAAACATGGCAGAAAACAAACTTGGGTTTATTGAATTTTGCAACTGCTCTTTTGTAGAAACAGAAAGTTCAGAGTCTTCAACATTTATTTCTTCATAGGTTAGCTGTTTAAGCTTACTATTTTAATGAACAAGGTAACATAATAATCACTTAATGGTTTATTCATGTTTCTATAGCTATTCAGTTCTCTGACTAATTATGACATGCATATTAAGTTCTGGGAAATGAATAAAACATGGAAAATTAACATTTCACATTTAAACTCAACACTTAAAGAGCTGAAGTGATTTCATCTTAAAAGAGTTGCTTTTATTTCTTTGATTTTTGGTGTACACTAAAGAAAATGTGTTACACAAATGTTTGTCCAACAGGTTTACAGGTTTACAAACATACATTTGTCTTATTTAAAACAAAACTGAAACAACTTTTCCATAGTTGCTATATGATTAATAACTAGCCTACGTGTGACAACACAAAGTATTGCTTATCAAGGAACTTTACTTTTCTACAAAGAGAACCAAATAAACTTGATTTAATAAAACAAAAATAAGGAAATATATTTGGGGAGAGAGACAATTCTTTGATGATATGGCACATACTTTTGAAGCAGAGAGATTGAAATCCAACTTATCCTGCTTAATGAATCATATCCTGCTTAATGAATCATAGAATCATAGGGCTGGAATGGACCTTGGAAGTCTTCTAGTCCAACCACCTGCTCAAGCAAAAGACTTAGGACGTTTTACAAATGTACAACCTGAGTTTCATGAGTTAATCTAGAGATTATGGTCAACATTTGTGTCCCCCAGGAAGCTCTATTCTCCCTTCAGAAACAAACATCTTCCTTATAAAAGGATGAAAAGACAACTAAGAGCATATTAAAAATACTGAAGCTGAATTAATATTACAGAACATATTTTTATAAATGCTTCCATTCACACGCAAAATTGTCTTGCTCCCACTGGATCACAGAAGATAGAAAGTACAAACTTTGGAGCCTGAGATACAATTACTAAATTGAATTAACATTGTGATTGATAAGGATGAACTGCTTAAATAGCTGCCTATTGCTCCATTGTGAGATTATTTAATAATTGTTTATCTGCCATCATATTACCTTCATCTATCTAGTCAGCTATATCAGTATGAAATGCTACAAGTAGCCTCAAATTAGGATCACAACTGGCACCAGAAAATGTGTCACTAAGTGGTGCTGTCATTAAGAAAGACATCATATAACAATAACTTGCAAGTTTCCCTAGCGGCTTCCTCATTAAATTTGCTTGTTGGAATCCAGCTGAGAAGTAAATGGTGAGCATGTGATGCAAGACACTGCCAACATCATAAATATGTGCTTGTTGCCTTGTGCCGGGATTGCAATTATGTGGCTGCCAGGATGCTGAGATGGCTGTAAGTGTGAGAACTGGTCACAGGTCACTTTTTCCAGAGCTTTTGTAACTTTGAATAGTTACTAAATGGTCATTAATTGAGGAATGTTTGTATACTATTTGCATTTAGTATAGCCAAAGACAAATGCATTAATGTGATATCTATCAATGGGTTCCTTTAAAAAGTAGCTCAAAATGATAAGACTGTGGACATCATTGAAGATCATCATGGAGTCAATTTGAGATACTTCTGAAATATAATCCTGAAATTTTTGAAGCAGGCTCATTTTTAGCTCTGCTTGAATGAAATCCTTTATTCCACACATATCATTTTCATTTGTGCCTTAAGGATACTGAACTTTATGGTTCCAGGAGAGTGATTCTTCCCAATGTTTCACCAATCCTAAACTATGTGTGGGTTGTAAAAGAAATGAACACTCTCAGAACAGGGGAAGAAGAAGAGAAAAAGGGGGGGGTGTGAAAGACTGTCATTCAGGCAGAAGCTGGCAAGTCATCAATTGATAGGAATGTTAATTTTAGAATTTTAAAGTTAATTTAATTTATATTTACATTTCATAATATGTACTTTGTTTTGTTTTAAAATGTTGTTAGCCACAGTAACTATTAGTTAGAAAGGTGGGGTGTAAATGAAATGAAAGAATATGTGTTGAGCAGTGGTGGGTTTCAAAAAAATTTGGAACCTCTTCTGTAGGTGTGGCCTGCTTTCCGGGTCCACTGGTGGAACCTCTTCTAACCGGTTCGGTCGATTTGACGAACCGGTTCTACTGAATAGGTGCGAACTGGTAGGAACCCACCTCTGGTGTTGAGGATGAGAAAGCTCCTCAGTGCTCCTCAGGTGGAAGGATCAGATGGTCCATAAATAGGACTTGAAGTTATGATTCTCTGTCAGGGAACTTCAGAGCTCAAAATACTCTTCCCTGGGTTATTGGACTAGTTTGAAACTGCTGGGTGAGAAAAGGTATAACACAATTAAAAAACATGAATTGGAAACATCCCAGAATATAAATTTAACAGGATAGGATAAGTCAGATAAACTCATTCAGTATACATACTGCCTGCTCGCCCTCCGCTTCAAATCAGGGGACGTGCCAGTCCATGGCTTTGGCCTTCCCTGGGGCCTCTGTCCGCATGCCTCTCGCTTGCCCTCCACATAGTTTTCAGTGCAAGAAGCCTACAGCTGCCGCAGGAACTTGCCCATGTGCAATCTCCTTGCAGAAGGTCCTAGTGCTGTGAGAAGTGTGAACGCTCTGTGTGTATGCCCGAGGAGGAGGAGAAGACTTGCCTGAACTTTTCTGCCTCCCTTCGCAGCAGAGCTGCTCAGAAGGCAACTTCTGTGGTCTGTCCTTTTATGGTGTCTCCCTCCCTCCACCACTGAAGTACCTTAAAGCTGCCTACTGAGCAGCTTCACTGCGACGCCGTTCCTCCGGCACAGCAGGCCATTCTCCTGGCAGGGTCTGGCTGCAAGTGGCACCAGCAGGCAATGGGATATGTGTGGATAGCCAGCATGAAGAACAGGGTAGTGACGGTGGCAAAAGGATTTCAGGCCTCTTTTTCAGCCTGCAGTTTTTGGTCATTTTCAGTGCAAGAAGCCTGCAGCTGCCACCTCTTTTTCAGTATGAGAAGCCTCCAGTTGCCTCTGCCTGCTCGGTTCCAGCTAGCAAAGAGGTGGCGGCTGGAGGCTTCTTGTGCTAAACAAGAGGTGGCGGCTGCAGGCTTCCTGCACAAAAAACTACTGAAAAGTACAGGCTGAAAAAAAAGTCTGAAGTCCCGTTGCTGCTGTCAACACCATCACCTCCTTGTTCTTTGCACTGGCCATGCACACATACACCATTGCCTGCTGGTGCATTTACGGCCAGACCCAGCCAGAAGAATGGCCTACTGTGCTGGAGGGACAGTGTCACATTGGAGCTGCTCAGAAGGCAACCACTGCAGTCTGTCCCTTTAAGATACTTCAATGTGTGGGAGGGAGGGGGAACCATAAAGGGGCAAGCCACAGGAGTTGCCTTCCGAATAGCTCTGCTGCGAAGGGAGGCAAACAAGTTCAGCCAAGTTTTCTCCTCTTTCTTGGTCATACACACAGAGTGTGCACACATCCCCCAGCACCGGGACCTTCTGTGAGTAGATGGTACATGAGCGAGTCCTTCTGGTGCCATGAGATGTGTGACTGTTTGTATGACGCTGAGAAGGAGGAGAGAAGCATCCACGTTAAATGCTAGAAGACTTGGCTGAATTTTTCTGCCAGTTCTGTGGGCATGGCTTGGCAGCTGTGACTTGGTGTGGGTCATGTGACTGAGTGGCTGTGGCCAACTCAATGTCACTCACATCAAGGTGCTGCCCCACCTTGCTGTGAGTGATGCTGAGTTGGCCAAACCCACTCAGTCACATGACACTCCCCCCCACCAGTCATGCCCACCAAGCCCTGCCCACAGAACCAGTAGTAAAAAAAATTGAATCCCACCACTGTTTATAGACCAATATATTTCCATTTTGCTAGGGCTTAATTGAGCTTGTTTCTAATATGAGTCACAGTGGTACAATGGTTAGAATGTAGTACTGCAGGCTACTTCTGCTGCCTGCTGGCTGCCTACAATTTGGCAGTTCAAATCTCACCAGGCTCAAGGTTGATTAAAAAAAAAGACAGAAAAAACCACAGAGAAAAGCTGAAATGTCTGTAAAACCATATCCCATATCCCAATCACCCAGTTCCAGTGACTGGGCTCCAGGTTTAGCAGCCTATCCCAACTTTAATGAAATTATGTAGTACTGATTGCACTATATATGGGCCTTGGTGGTGCAGTGGTTAGAATGCAGTACTGCAGGCTACTTCTGCTGACTGCCCGCTGACTGCAATTTGGCAGTTTGAACCTCATCAGGCTCAAGACTAACTCAGCCTTCCATCCTTCTGAGGTGGGTAAAATGAGGATGCAGAGTGTTGAGGGCAATATGCTGACTCTGTAAACTGCTTAGAGAGGACTGTAAAGCATTGTGAAGTAGTATATAAGTGCTATTGCTTTATAGATTATGAAGTAAAAAGTAAAAAGGAGGAAGCCAATTATGAGGCACAACAAATTGATACAACCAAAACCTTGACTGCTTTTCCCATAACTACTGACTGGAACTGCTCTCTTGGTTAGAAGTGGAATCATTTAAAAATGGTGTTCCCCACTCCCAACCCTTGCTGGAAGTCCAGCAGAATGTATTGATTTTTGTTAACTTATATGACTACCCACTTAGTCTCAGTGACTTCGGGTGGCTTACAAAAAGAAAACCCAACCCCAATATAGAAGCAGTAAAAAAAAATAACGCCAACACTCCTGATGACAACAATCAATCAGATAAGCTATGTGATGAGCTCCATTCTGTTTTCCTGGTTGGCAAAACCAAGTCTTCGGGGCTTTGGTTAAAGAATGTCAAAGTGGGTGCATAAAACATAACGGTGCTAGTGAATGCCACTGAAAAGTGGGGAAAGACCATGGAATGCACTCTTCCCATTCAGCTCCTGACAAAGAGCATGTAACCAAGAGACCATGATTGTTTTTGCCCTAGAACTGTTATCGGAAAGGGATTCAAACAATCAGTTTCCTCTACAAATAGTTTCTTCTTTAATCTTTGGTTGATTTTTCCATATGTAGTTATTCTGTTCTGAAATTTTTAGAGGCTTTCTGGGACTACTGAACAGCCATGCATCAACCTCTTCTTAGTTGAGAAGAATGAAGTCATTATTATTTGTGTGATCCTTTTATAAGTGGAGCCAAGGACTCTTGTTGGGGGACATTTGTCTTGCTGACCAGATGGTGCCTTTGGTTTGTGACTAATACGGAGGGTGGAGAAGAAACAATAGCTTCTGAATTTTGTATAAGGACAACTGTTCTGATTGTCCCATGACTTGCTGGGTTCCTTTTATGTGATGTCTCTACTTCTGTTTGGCAGAGGTGAAGCTTGTATATTATGCAGAATGGTTATATGACTCTATTCACCCGTACTACCTCAGCATTTTTTCTTCCTGGATAATTACCATACTTAGTTTGGATCCTCTCCTATGGAGATGAAATGAGATGCTGTGAAAAATAATTTAGTTAACTACAAGCTGGGGGACACTTAAAATCCTAGCCAACTTCTCTCAACTTTCATTTGCACTCCAAAACAAACACATTAAAAATTAGTAAGTGTGTGTGTGTGTGTGTGTGTGTGTGTGTGTGTGTGTGTGTGAGAGAGAGAGAGAGAGAGAGAGAGAGAGAGAATTTAAAAATTCTGTTCTATTATACAATTACTTATAAATGCTATTTATTTAAAGGATGCTGAATCTTTTTTGTGAAGATTCCCTAGTCCTTTTCATGGTTTTCATGGAATCCTTTATGCTCTAAAGTAAAACCATTTTCAATCTGAGCAATTATTGATTTTACCCAAACCTCCTCTTCCATTAGGAGGTCATCCAAAAGATCACAAAATTTTGCTTCTGTCAGTCCCGTATTCAATAACTTTGTGTGTGCATACATGACTTCTCCTTGGCTATGTGTGGGAGGGAAAAGACGTTTGCCCCAAGATCATCAGGAAAAAACATCAGCGCATCAATAGACAAATAGGATTTGTTAGCCACAGTGACGTGGTAGATTGTTAAAGCAATGTATTTCAATCTTCCTTCCTTGCCCTTCATGGATTCTTCCCATTAAAACCTGGAGAATGTTTATTTAGTTGTAGCAATCTCTACCTGAAATACATTTATAGTACTTAAATCCATAAGGAAAAGAAAAGACAGTATCATTCAGTGAAAGTATAAAAATGGAGTGGCTCTGCAATGTTCTGAGTGTGTAATATTCCAGATAGCCATGTATAGAGTTGCATAAGTGGAAATTTAGGCATCCTCTCTATGAGCACATTCTAGGTGCCAGTCCATTATTTAAAACTCTATGTTAATGTTATTCCATGAGAATATTATTAGGAGGATAAATAAACCATTGGATTCACATTTAAAACATTTCTAAATGCACCAATATGAATCTTTCCTTTTATTTGCATCTTCATTTTTTCTTTGAATCATGCATGGCTCATCTAAAGGGCAAGAAGCCAGTTACGATTCATGAATACAACTGAAATCTTCAGAATTCTAGCATGGGCCATACAAATGTACTGAAACCAATATCATGCTTAATATATTACACACACACACACACATACACACACACACACAATCACACACACACACAGGTATCATGATAAAAAACTGCCAGTGCATTGTAGTTTTACAATATTTTTCATAAAACATTTTGTTAAAAATATTCTAATCAACAGATTTAACTTTATCATTTATTTATTGGAGATTTGCAAAACAATATTTAGTAATATAAACTTTTCATTTCCCCAAAGCCAAAAAGCTTGTGAAGCTTCTGAGTTGTTGTCTTTAGTGCTCTTCAAGGTTCTTGTTTCAAAAACAGCACACCTATAGCCTCAAGCAGATTACTTTCCCAAATTAATTTGTTATAATTTATTTGCTGAAATGCTGCCAGATATTAATTATTTCCACCCTGCTAATGAGTGATGTTTAGTTTTTTTAAAAAAAGTCTTACAGCAATAACAGAATGCGGATATAAATACAGCACAGTAGAGATATCAACATCCAAGATACCTTAGGAGACATTTCCTACTTGCAAGAACTTTTAATACAAGAAAATGAAGTTAACTCAACAGTCTGAACATTATCTAGTCAGAAGGCTACAGGAACTGATGGAATACCAACTGAACTAAGCAAATAACAGAAGAAGAAGAAGAATCTTTCAAGTTCTAACCAAGCCAGTGGTACATTGCTCCTGGTTTTGCCTGGTAGAACTGGTAGTAGCAGCAGCAGGAGGCCCTGCCCACCCACCCAGATATTTCTGTGCATGCGCAGAAGCATTGTACATGAGCTCGAACTGGTAGTAAAAATATTTGCAACCCACCACTGAACCAAGCTATGCCAGCAAATTGGAGAATGACAGGTTGGAAAAGTCAATCTACTTTACAATACCGCCCCCCCTTAAAAAAAGAGAGTTAACAGAGCTTCTTTTTATAATATTGTATAGCATTCTTAATTTCACGAAGGAGCAAAATAATGCTAAGGATCATTCAATCAAGATCGTAGGTAGAAAAAGAGATGCCAAATGATCAAGGTGGCTTTAGAAAAGGCTGAAGAACATGAAACTTTATTGCTGATGCATACTAGATAATTGGAAAAGCCAAAGAATACCAGAAAGAATTCAATGTGTTGATTCATTGATAATAGAAAGACCTTTGGTTGTGTCAATCATATCAATTGTGAAAAGTGCTCAGTAAAAAGAGAATGCCAGAGCATTTCATGATTTTCATGAGAGATGTATATAAAGGAAACCACAGTGTGGATAGACCATGGGCAAAGGAGTGCCAACATTATATATATATATATATATATATATATATATATATATATATATATATATATATATATATATATATATATATATATAAAATATGTTGGAACTGTATGTATGTATGTATGTATAACGAGACATGGTGGCTCAGTGGCTAAGACGCTGAGTTTGTTGATCAAAAAGGTCAGCAGTTTAGTGGTTCGAATTCCTAGTGTCACATAACGGAATGAGTTCCTGTTACTCCCAGCTTCTGCTAACCTAGCAGTTCGAAAGTATGATAAAAATGCAAGTAGAAAAATAGAAACCACCTTTGGTGGGAAGGTAACAGCGTTCCGTGCACCTTCGGTGTTTAGTCATGCCAGCCACATGAACGCGGAGACGTCTTCGGACAGCGCTGGCCCTTCAGCTTTGAAATGGAGATGAGCACTGCCCCCTAAAGTTGGGAATGACTAGCACATGCACACACACACATCCTTTTTCCTATGCTCCCCATAACAACAAATGAGTTGTTAAAGTCATAAGTTTAAGAAACTTACCAAAATCAGCAGCAAGAATGATGCTGAAGAGGCAGCACAAATGATAAAAGCAACTTTAATTTGAGTTCTTTGTTAATTATTTTTAATAAAATGGTATTATTACTATTCTTGCCTGGAAATAATAATTTCACTTAACTAATATTTGCAATTCATATGTTTATATAATTCAATACAACATTGGAGAAGAAAATTTTCAAGGAACCAAAAAGGACCTGAAATTACACTGAAAAGGTAAAAAGAAATCCAAAACGGTTATTTCAAGTAAAACCATATTCAATATTTGTGTAATTATCTCCCATTATTATGTAGAAAAATGGTTAATAACAACTCCTATATAAATATTTTTACAAAACACAAACTCAAACAATAAATGGTTTACAGACAATAACCAACATTTACTTTCGTTATGTAATTACTCTGTCACAGAAGAAAGAAAAAAAAACCCAGAGCCAATAATTTTAATGCAAAGGACAACTGGTGGAAAGACACCCTTTGAAATTGACAAAACTGATTGCAGCTGATGAGATTGCATTGTCCTTTTTACATGGTCTCAGAGTTCCATTATTTTTTTGAGCTGGAAATTGTAGAGCTGGGACATGAAGGGAGGCAAGTTATCAGCTTGCAAGGAATTGCTGGTAAGGGGATATGTGATTTAAGAAAACACTAAAAGAAACAGAAATAAAGTGGGCAGCAAGGCAAGTCATAAGGACTGAATAATGGGAAAAGGGAATTGATCGTTCAAAGC
The DNA here is from genome assembly GCF_009769535.1 of Thamnophis elegans. Classification (NCBI taxonomy): domain Eukaryota; kingdom Metazoa; phylum Chordata; class Lepidosauria; order Squamata; family Natricidae; genus Thamnophis; species Thamnophis elegans. The sequence continues at coordinate 125,465,715 of NC_045542.1, read as the reverse complement.
CATCTGTTCCGCAAAGCTGAATATTTCAAAGCCATCTGGTTTACACAAAGATTTAATTCTCTATCACACATTCCTTAACCCGAGGCATAGAACTTCAGCCATTCCCAGAGTGTGTGATAGATACATCTGGAGGGCTGCAGGATGGTGCAGGCTGCCTTTGATGTTCTTTCCAGCAAAGAAAGTCAAGAGGTTAAGAGAGCAAATGGAAGACAGAAGGAAAAGGAGAACATGTGCATACTAGGTGTCCAAACAGCCTCCAGACCATAAAGGCAAGGTTAATTGAGAGTAGGGTAAAAGCTTTACCTTTAGAGTCAAGAGCAAGTAAAATAATATTTCGCAGTGACTTTGATGACTGTACCTTGAATGTGAAGGAAGGCGTTGGTTATGACAGTATTCTACTATGGGAATAATGAAAAAGAGTTATCTTCCTGAATATGATCTGATTTCTCTTGTTGAGCATTTATGTAACTCTAGATGATAACGCGGTGTTGACCGGGTATTTATTTATAGGGGGAAAATGTCCGGACCAAACATAATTTTTAATGTTAGATTTTCCCCCTTACCAGAGGGAGCCCACTTGTAGAGTACTGTGAAGCCATTACCATGGCAACTCCACTGCACTGTACAGTAGAAATCATTTTATAGCAGTATGGTAGAAGCCATTATAAGGCACAACATGCTTTATCTTAACAGAACTCCCTCCCCAGGGGTGTTAGGGGTGTCTTAGCCCCACAGTATTTTTTTCCAGAATGTAAGTCATCTGTATACCAAGTTTGGTGGAAATTCCTCAAGGCATTTCAGAGTTATGCTGGAATCTCTCTCTCTCTCTCTCTCTCTCTCTCTCTCTCTCTCTCTCTCTCTCTCTCTCTCTCTCACTCACTCTCTCTCTCCTCTCTCTCTCTCTCTCTTTCTCTCTCTCACACACACACACACACAGAGAATTCTATCTATCTATCTATCTATCTATCTATCTATCTATCTATCTATCTATCTATCTATCTATCTATCTATCTATCTATCTATCTATCCAATCTCTCCCTCTCCTCTTCTGGTGTTCCTACCTTAACTTTTCCCTCCCCTGCAAATATCAGAGACTTTGCAGTATTCAAAGCAAGCTTTCAGTCATCCGTTACTCAGATTTGCTTTGAAAGTACAGACATGTCCTTTGCTCAGCTGGGTAGCAGCTACTCAGGAATTTTAAAATTTTGGGGAATATTAAAAAGATTCCTTATTAATCTTTCATTGTGAACCAGGTTAGGAATGTATGTTTGACATAACTCTGGATAAACTGTTCCAGTTCATCCACCGAGTTCATATTCAGCTCAGCATATTTCTATGAATAAACACAAGCCTCTTAAGGCTAACAGACTCTTTAAAATACAGAAGGGCAAGTAATATTTTATGAAGGAGGTTGCATTCTCCAACAGCCCACTTCTCCAAGCTTTCTGTCTTCATGATGAGGGAATAAAGAAAACTGTTCCTCCATAATAAGAAGCAGGGTAATGGTAGGGAAACAGATATGAGCTGTCAAAATTCACAACAATTTGGTGACACAGAAATATCAAGCCTTAGTAAGACCACACCTAGAGTACTGCATTAAGTTTTGGTCACCACACTATAAAAAAGATATTGAGACTCTAGAAAAAATGCAGAGGAGAACAACCAGGATGATTAGGGGACTGGAGACTAAAACATATGAAGAATGGTTGCAGGAACTGGGCATGGCTAGTCTAGTGAAGAGAAGAACCAGGGGAGACATGATAGCAGTGTTCCAATATTTGAGGGGCTGTCATAGAGAGGAGGGTGTCAAGCTATTTTCCAAAGCACCTGAAGGCCAGACAAGAAATAATGGATGGAAACTGACCAAGGAGAGATTCAACCTAGAAGTAAGGATAAATATTCTGACAGTGAGAGCAATCAACCAATAGAGCAGCTTGCCTTCAGAAGTTGTGGGTGCTTCATCACTGGAAGCTTTCAAGAAGATATTGCATTGTCATCTGTCAGAAATGGTATAGGGCTGTGATGGTGAACCTATGGCACATGGAGCCATTTGTTAGGGCATGTGAGGTGTTGTCCTGTCAGCTTCGGGAACGGACTTCCGGTTTGCATGTTGGGCCATTTTTTGCCCTCCAGAGGGCGAAAAACAGTCCTAAGGGCAAACTGGAAATCACTTCCATTTTTTTGCTCCCCAGAGGCTCCAGGGAAGGCTCCTGAAGCCTCCAGAGGATCTCCAGGAGGGCAGGGGAGGGTGTTTTCACCCTCCCCATGCTCCTAGAAATCTTTTGGAGCCTGGAGAGAGAGAAAAACGAGTCCATCGCACACCAAAAGTGGGGAGGGAGAGTGGGCTCATGCTTGCATGCACACACATGGGGCTCAAACACATAGAATTATGGGTGTGGGCATGCCCGCACACAACCCCCCTTGCACTCCCCCTGCTTTTGGCACGCAATGGGAAAAAGGTTAGCCATAACTGGTATAGGGTCTCCTGCTTGAGAGATGGGATTGACTAGATGACCTATAAGGTCCCTTCCAACTTTGGTAATCTGTTAAAAATATTTGGGATGAGAGCTATGTTAGGCTGTAAGGGCAAAAAATCAGGAGAAACCTGGAATCATCTTTTCTGACTAACACATTTTATTGAAAGGCATATGTTTTCTGAGCTACATCCAATGACGTGAGCTGCTGCTCTTGAAAGCTAATGCTGTTTAATAAAACATGTCAAAAAGATGCCACCAGACTTCCTTGGAAAACTCTTATGCATTTGCTGACTTTGAGCGGCTGTAGTCCTTTTGCTCTAATCCTACTGAAAGGGAGAACTCAAGAAATGTATCAGTCTTCCAAGGAGGGCCAACAGAGTTCAAGAGATGAGCAGAGAAGTAGGTAATTGGTTGCTGGTTCTACTCTTAATCTCCCCAGTGTCAACTGCAGAATTAGTAGAAAGAATTGGGTTTTTTAATATGAATAATTATTTCATGTATTTATTTATTTATAAACTTTATATCCCACCTTTCTGATCGTAGGGCACTCAAGATGGTTAACGTTAAAATCTGAAACCACTAATGACGTTGACTCACATGAAAAAGGATTAAGTAGAAGAGGCTGTTCTCATCGCTTTTTCTGAAAGCAGAAATAGAGGAAGACCAACAAGGAGTGGATTTCTGCACATCCCTACTTGAAATGGCCAGGATCATGCAATTCTTGTAGTCCAGAGTTCTCCCTGTGGCTTAGGAATTTTCTCAAAAGCATTGCGAATGAAGTAACTATAGGAACTGTTTGAACATTCAGTATGCCTGTCCTGGAATTATATCCATCTACCATTACACTCAATTTGAATAGGCAAATACTTTAATAACACTGTTTATCATAGAAGACAGAAAATACAAGTATACCTATTGGCAGATGTATATGATTAGCTGCTGTGGAGATATAAAATCATTCTACCTCAGATTTCTCTGGACATAAATTCTTATCAATCTTTGCAGGTGGGTGTATACTAGTATTGATGTTCAGCTAAACTTCTGTAAGATTTAATGCCAATACCTATTTAATCTCTCCAAATCCCAAAATTATTGGCTGAAGAATGTGACTTCACCACTTTCATGTTTATAAGATCAATGACCAATCCTCTCCAGCCTTAGGAAATCAGTTTTTTAAAAATAATTATAGTATCTGGAGATAAGAAAGAGGCTAACTTCCTCATTACATCATACTCACTCAAAACTGTTTAAATATTTTGATTTTTATAAAACAATATTTTGTTTTTAATCATAATGCATTAGGATTTTTGCTGCTACCATATTTCCCTGAAAATAAGACAGGGTCTTATTTTCTTTTAACTCTTGAAAGAAGCACTTGGTCTTTATTTTCAAGGAGGTCTTATTATTTTTGAGGTGCAGGAGGCAGCGAGCATGGTCACCTCATGGCTGCTGCTATATTGCAATATTTTTGGGGAGGTCTTATTTTTGGGAGAGGGCTTATTTTAGCGCATGCGTTCAAAAGCCCAATTGGGCTTATTATCCAGGGAGGTCTTATTTTTTGGGAAACAGGTTATATACTACAATATCCTATTGCTATTAGATGAATGCTGTTTTAAAAGTATGTTCCATAAATATATGTTTTAGGTGGCTGCTGTTAAATAAGGACATCGTTGTCTTTCTCATAAGGCATGGAATCAGATATAAAGCATAAACATTTAAAATACCATTAAAAAGGATGAAAATCACTGAATTCAAGCTGAAGAATCCTGGCTAGATCCCTCTGATTATTTACTGTAAACGCTGCAATACAGGAAGGACATTGAAAGGCTTTCATGGGATGAAAAAAATCCTGCCTCTGTTTGCAAGGGAGAGAGATGGCTGCCAAGAATCAAGTGAATGTTAGAAGACACTTGCCAAAGGACCCTGAAATTGCATTGCCAGGGACTGAGACAGCAATCATGGGATATGCAGGCATTTCCTCTCTTACTTTGGGGGAGTCATTAGCGTGAAATTGCTTCTGTCTTATATGGTGAAACTGTTGAGCTCTTGGTGAATCAAGTCATTATGGAAAGTTGAATGCTTCAAAAGCAGAAACTCAGAAGACACATTATGAGATGGAGAGGAATTCATTTTGACCCAGGAGATAGGAATGACCATTCCTGGTGGGAAAATTAGTCTGAGCACTCTGTAGTTTTAATCTGGCAATTTGAAAAATGCACTTATAAGCCAGGGGCATTTATCATTTAGAGAAATAGCCCAAAATCTTATTTTCCCTTTTTGTGCTGATAACTTGCAGATGAATCGCAAGCATCCACAGCTGGCCACAATGATGTCAAAATGGTCACTTGTGCACATCATGTCACAATTCAAACTCTTTCATATGCTGCTTTGGCCAGACATCATCTCAAATAATATGTCTAGTTTTTAGGGACACACCTTGAAAAGGAGTCCGAGAAATTGGAAGAGGTTCAGTAAAGGGTAACAAAAATGACCAAACAAAATAGGAATTATGCCCTATATATCAAAAATGGAAGTCTATTTAGCCTTTGAAAATGATGGCTAGGGGAGAGGGATATGATAAACTCTCTTTAAATCCCTGAAAGATGTCATCTGAAGAATCTCAAAAGTTGTTTTCTTTTCTTCCAGAGAGCAAAATTTGGAATAATGGATTTAAACTACAAGAAGAAAGAGAGAGAGAGAGAGAGAGTAAAATATTCTAGCAGTAGAGTAGTTCAACAGTGGAGCTTACATTCCTCAGAGAGAGTGTGCCCATGTGGCAGGAGGTGCTGCTTCTAAAACGTTCATCTCACCTCCTTCTAATTTCTGGTTTGAGTTTCATACAAATAGTATACTAAAGAAGAGGTCACCACAGAAAAGGCCTGGCTTCATAGGACCCATGCTAGCAACTTTTTAGGGGAGACACCCAAAGTAAAATCCTTTCCAGCTTTCATTAGACTACAGATCACATCATCTTCTCCAGATTGGCCAAGTATGAAATTGGAGATGGATGAGAATTATATTCACATAAATGGATTACAGACCTCATATTGGGGAGGCTGCTTTAATCTGTTGATAGGACCTCATTTATGGATGGCTAAAATGTCTTCATTTTAGGCATCCAATATAACCATTACATTCTTTTTTTCTTTTCTTTTCTTTTCTTTTTTACAAAAAGTAGCATTGTCTGTAAATACGTTAATAGTTTGCCTTAAGTAAAAACCTGGCTCTAGAGAAATATAGTATTTTGAAAAGCACCATCATCCCTCCACTTATTAAACAAAATGGGATTTTATCACTAATAATTTAGAAGCGGTGATATGTTTGAACTAATGGCTGCTTTAGTTTCGAGTAATTGCTTAAATTCTCCTTCTAGGCTTTACTTTCTATTAAAAGACTTTTGACCTTGAAGCTTTTATTTGATTTTGAATGGCTTCTTATTCAAATGCAAATAGTAATAACCTAGAGAGAAAGACTTCATTTATAAAGAGGATTTGCTTTCTTTTCTTTATTTCTTTCTCTTTTTTGAATCTAAACAGGATGAATTTGAACATTCATTTTTAATTTCTTTAAAATTAATGCATTTTAATTTAGGTCAATGAAAGAAAATTAATAATGGAAACAAAAGTGAATGTTACTTTTTCTCCATTTCCTGGCAAGGAGGTATTATTGCCACCTCTAGGAGGGGTCTACCATTCATTCTGGTTGGGTGACATCTATTTCACTCTTAATTCACATAATATATTTTCCATCCTGTCATATTATTGTTTCCTTCCTTTTATGAGAGTTTTATGAAAATCTATGCACTGGAAGGCAAAATGTGTTCCAGATTTGTGAAATTTTAATAGCACTAGCACTTAGAATTATATACCACTTCATGGTGCTTTACAGTCCTCTCTAAGTGATTTACAGATTCAGGATATTGTCCCCAACAATCTGGGTCTTCAATTTACCCACCTCGGAAGGATGGAAGGCTGAGTCAACCTTGAGCCTGGTATGATTTGAACTGTCAAATTGTAGACAGTCGGCAGTCAGCAGAAGTAGCTTGTAGTACTGCACTCTAAACACTGTGCCATCGGACTCTGCTTAATGGTCTGGTTGGAAAGATTTCCATTCCACAGCACTCCAAGAATTAAGCCGCGCTGAGAGGAAATTTTTAGAAGAAGCACCAACTTTGAGCGCTATACAGAATGCTGTTATGATTGGTACAAAATAAAGACACAAAGCCATTGATTGCATCCAGGAACAGCAAAGGGCAGGATCTTCTCCAGGGGAGACAAGAATTAAAGATGCTAGCGGGAATCACACAATGGAAGTCCCAGGTTCTTTCTTTTACCTGCATAGCACGTAAAGTTAATTTCGTGGTGCCAATCATGAACACTGAAAATGGTGGTGTAATTTTCTGCCCCTTTTTTTTTTTTTTTTTTAAATATGTTTTATTCATTTTCACATTCCATTTTACAATCACTTATATACAGGGTATTTGCTATAAGAAAAAAAAAATAAAAAAAAAAGTTAAAACAAAATAAAAAAGAAAACACAACTCATCATTCACAACCCCACCTGACACTTCCATCCTCCATACACCCCATCTACCCCCTCCAACTTTCCTTTCCTCCCTCTAACACTCCCCTCCTACTTCCCTTTCCCCTCAAACCTTCCTTCTCCCCTTACTCCCAACACGCCCTCCTTACATTCCCCTTACTCCTTCCTTACTCCTCCCTCTTCTTTCCCTCTACCTCCCTCCTTGGTGTATGCCTTTATTCAAGTGTTGTTTAATCTGATAAAAAGTAAAATAAGCCAAGGAAAAAAATATAAAGAAAGAAAAGAGAAAAAAAAAAGGAAAAAAAAGAAAAAAAAACAACCGTATATAAGTGCATTCTTGTTCTTATTGAGACTATGTTAACACCCACCCACCCCCCATAAATCCCCATCCCTAATCCTCCCGACTTCCCAGGGCCCACACCTGGCACTGCCTTCTATCTAAAGTATCTTGTGTTCGTATGGATTAAAAAATAAAAGTAATATATTAAAGGAAAGAAAAACAAGAAAAAAGAAAGAAAAGAAAAAAGAAAAAAGAAAAAAGAAAAAGGAAAAAAAAGAAAAAGAACTCTTTGTGTTAAGCTCAGCCCCCCATCTTTATCTATGCTTAAATAGTGTAAGTCATTCTATCTATATTTTATTCTCGTCTCTTACTTCTTTGTTATTTACCCCAACCTCCTGTAGACTCTCCCGTTCCTCTTCCTTAACCTTGTATTCAGATAAACATTTATACAAATTTGTACAGACATCAATATACAATCTAGCTCAAAAATAATCCCTTCTAGTAAAATTTAAGCAGCGTGGATCATTCCACATATTCAAATATTACTTTACAGAAGAATAATCAACTTTCCCTTCTAATAGGATTTAAACAGCGTAAATAATCTTTCTTAACCTTATTTTCAAACAGTAATTCAAAATAATCTAACCAAACTTTCCCTTCTTAGTAAAATTAAGCAGCGTGGATCAAGTATTACTTTACCACAAAAATCAGTTTACATTCTATCTTAAGATGATCCCGACCGGCTTTCCCTTCTAATAGGATTTAAACAACGTAAATCATTCCGCATGCATTTACCCCTCATCCCTTGCTTGTCTGATATTACCACTATCAAATTTATGCAGACCCATTAGTTTAAGCTAGCTCAAATAATTTCACCAAACTTTCCCCTTCTAATAAGAGTTAAATAGCATGGATCAGTCCACTATTCAAATAATACTTTCAACAAGAATCAGTTAACCTTCTGTTTTTAAAAAATAATCTCGTCCAGCTTTCCTTCTAAGAGAATTTAAACAACATAAATCATTTGCATCCTTTTACATATATACATTCAATATCACCGAGCCCCACCAATATACGTATCATTCCGCATGCTTTACCAATTATCCCTTGCTTCTCTAATATTTACCACTATCAAATTTATGCAGACATTAATTTAAAATCTAACTCAAAATAGTTTTCACCAAGCTTTCCCTTCTAATAAAAATTAAATAGCAGGGATCCTTCCACATATTCAAATAATACTTTCAACAAGAATCAGTTTACCTTCTGTTTTAAAGTAATCCCTTCTAACAGAATTTAAGACAACATAAATCATTCCGCATGTACATATATACAATCAGTATCACCCCACCAATAAGTTCCGCTTTTTCTACCGGAGAGAGGTCGCAAACCCCCATCCAGTCCACAACTTTGGCAAATATTTTAAAATGTCTAAATCCTCGATCTCGCTTTTCTGCTTCTCCGAGGGAGGAAAGGCTACCCCCTCCATCTTGCAGCCATGTGGTCTGTTGCTTGCCTTCTCCTTCAGCTTGTCTCTCCTCTTTTCCAAGTGAATCAGGAAGTCCCCCTTCAAAGTCTTGTAATAGAAATCTCGAGCCTCCGAAACAGAGTTAAGACGAAGTCTTTGATTCTCAAATGTGACCGTAATGCCGGCTGGGGCCTCCCATCTATATTGAATCTGTTGATTTCTAAGCTCTTTAGTTAAAAAAGCATAGTCTCTTCTTGCTCTCAACATCTGGAAAGGTATTTCTTTGAAGACATCAAGTCCTGGTCATCAACTCGCAGACTATTATTATGAAACTTTTGCACAATCGCGTTTCTGGATTCTTTTGTGGAAAAATATAATTATGTCCCTGGGAGCTGTCGCTGTTCCGCTACCAACGAGTTCTGGCGATAGATTTTCCGAATCTGCCAATCAAAGTTAAGTCCCGGGCTTCCCACCGCATGGCTGAGGGCTTCAACAAAGGTCTGTTTCAGATTCTCTCGCTCCTTTTCGCGGAATCCTCTGACTTATTGCGAATGCCTTCTTATTAAAGTTTATCATCACGAGCTGTTGAGTGTCTCTAATTTTTGTTGTAATATTTGAATATTAGTAGTCAAATTAAAATTAGCCTCCTCCAAGCTTTCCAATTTTATCTATTTCAGCAGAATAATCTGACAGGGCAGACACGGCTGCAAACGTATGTTGCCTTATTTGGTCAATTTTAGACTTTAAATCATCATATAGCTCCAATACAAATTCCTTAATTTCTTGTTTAAAATCATTAAGCATTTGAAAGAAAAATTCCTGTGTTAAAAATTCTCCAGTAGGGGTAGGAGACAAGGGCTGCGATTCCAGTATAGATTCTTTAGATTCTTAGGCACATTTGTAGAGAGACACTTCGATTTTGACCTGGGTGCCATTAAAATAAACAAATAAACAGCGCTTTCGCTCCCCTCTGTTCCCCAAAAAAAAATTATTTTGTTAAGGAGCGGTCTGCAGGAAGATAAAACCGGCTACGTACATCCCCTATCAGTCACCAACGGGGAGAAATCGCCATTTTGAAGTCCGTTTAAACAAAGAAGCCTCTAAGACAAATGGTGCTGGTGTTTAAGATAGTAATAAAAGCATAAATCTCACAGGGGTGGGACCCGCCCGTATTAATCCTAGCTTCAAACAACTTTGCTTTGTCCTGGGGGGGGGCTCGCCTGTCTGGGGCTGCAAAAAAGGCAGCTGAGAAGAACTGGCTGGAGATAAAAGCTCCGCTCACGCTGGATCTAATCTCTGTCCACAGCCAAAAAAAAGGAGAAAGGCTGTGAATTACGAATAGACCCTAGCACACAGAGCTACTCCCTGCCCCTTTCTTAGCCAAAAAGGGGTGATATCTATGATCTTATTTAGATATACAGACCAGATCTCTGAGAGGAGCTCGGTTGAGCCCTCCTCGGCAACAGGCTCCGCCCCCCCGGATCCTAATTTTCTGCCCTTTTTGAAGCGTGAGTATGTGAACATTGTGGTATAAGCTCAAAAATACACAAAAAAACCATTTTTCTAAAAGTGGGACAGGTTTGCAAATTCATTCCTTGAAGTGCAGAAAAGCAAACTTGTTCCTGCTCAACTGCATAACTATTTAATTATTTCAGCATTTATTATTGCTACAAATAACTGAAGGTGGCAAACACACATAATATTTTTCCTCCTATTTTCCCCACGACGATGATCCTCTGAAGTGGGTTGGGGTATGCGAAAATGAACTGCCCCGAAATCATCCAGCTGGCTTTCACAGCTAAGGCAGGACTCACAGTCTCTGGGTTTCTAGCCTGATGCCTTAATCAAACTGGCACATCCATTGCCGTCCTTGGACTTCTCTCACAAGGTGTGCCTTTTTTGGTTCTTGGACAAAGGAAGGACAGGCTCCATGCCACTGGTGGGGTCCTACCAGTTTGGACTGGTTCGGATAGAACCGGCAGTGACCCAGGCCTGCCACACCCTCAAACTGGTTCTCCTACAGCACCACCATTTTTATTTTCAGTTCTGCACATGCGCAGAACAATTTTCATTGCAGAAATCTAATTTTGCGCTTAACGAACCGGCAGTAATGCCGGGAGCAACCCACCCTTGCTCCATACTACCTCTGATTTAGGCCAGCATTCCTCCCAAGGCCAAGTGCAGGTGAACAATGACACAAGAGAGTTTAGGTCTATATTGTTTTCTCTTTAATAGTATGGAAATAGTTTGCCATAGCTACCCTATGAAATATTTCTCAATCTAATTTACATACAGGTAGTCCTCGATTTACAACAGTTTATTTAGTGCTTGTTCAAAGTTACAATAGTGCTGAAAAAGTGACATGACCATTTTTCGCCCTTATGACCATTTCAGCTTGAGAAGTGGTTCATATTTATGATGGTTGCAGTGTCCCAGGGTCATGTGATCCCCTTTTGAGATCTTCTGACAAGCAACATCAATGGGAAAGCCAGATTCACTTAACAACTGAGTGACTAATTTAACAACTTCATTGATTCAACTAACAAAGTTGGCAAAAACAGACGTAAAATGAGGCAAAACTCACTTAACAAATTTCTCACTTAACAACATAAATTTTGGGCTCAATTGTGGTCAAAAGTTGAGGACTACCTCTACTTGTATTTCCCTTCGAGTGGAAATCATGTCTTTACCCTAATTACCTTTTGCAGTCACTGTAGCATTATCTGATGTTGTCTCGCTTAACTAAATGAATATAGCCTATGAAAGATTCCTACCTTAGAATTCCAATAAGGAGTATTTCTAACTAAAGCTGAAGGATATTCTACAATAAGCCATTATGGCGCAGTGGTTAGATTGCAGTACTGCAGGCTACATCTGCTGGCTGCTGGCTGCTGGCTGCTGGCTGCTGGCTGCCTGCAATTCTCACCAAGCTCAAAGTTGACTCAAACTTCCATCCTTCGAGGTGGGTAAATGAGGACCAATGAGATTATTGGGGGCAATATGCTGACTCTGTAAACCACTTAGAGAGGGCTGTAAAGCATTGTAAGTGGTATATAAGTCTAAGTGCTATTGCTATTATGTAGAAGATGGTATATATCATCTATAGCATAAATCAAAAATATGTTTATTTTGTTTATTAGTTTTTAGGAAAAAAACTAAGCATTTAAGTATATTCAGTATCATTCTGGCTTGTCTTGCAGGACTGGAGGTGGGTGATACCATATTATGCTGGTTCCTCATTTCACTGGGGTTGATTCCAATAAGTGGTGATTGAGGCCAGGAGATGGATGAATTTGTGAGGTGTTTTGTTGTATGCTGTCCAGAGTCACTTTTGGTAAGATGGACAGTTATACAGGTAGCCCTTGACTTATGATCACAGTTGAACCCAAAGCTTGTGTTGTTAAGTGAGACATTTGTTAAGCACGTTTTGCCCCATTTTACAACTTTTCTTGCCATAGTTGCTAAGTGAATCTTTGAAGCTGTTAAGTTAGTAACATGGTTGTTAAATGAATCTGGCTTCTCCCTTGACTTTGCTTTTCAGAAGGTTGCAAAAGATGATCACATGACTCCAGGACACTGCAGCCATCATAAATATGAGCCAGTTGCCAACTATCCGAATTTTGATCATGTGGCCATAGGAATGCTGCAACAGTTGTGAATTGCTGGCCATAATATGTCAACTTGCAAAGTAAGTCCCTAGACTACGGTTCCTTGCATAGATCTCCATGAACATGCTTGGGATAAAATGTGGTGTTGGTTAGTCTGTGTCTTTCGACCAATTTGTGTCCCAATGGACCTGTCTTCTCTGCTCAGGCTCTACAAAGCATTGAAAAGGGGGTGCTTTGCAAAAACAATTGAAATGAATCATCAAAATCAGCAGTCACCAGCTGGTGGTCTGTGAGAAAATTTTGGTGGTCCTCAGAATTTTTTTTGCATTTTTTATATTGCACTAAATCAGGGGTCCTCAAACTACAGCCCTTGGGCCGGATAAGTGCAATGAACATTTGTGTTGCTGCAGAGAGTCTCCCCCTTTGGGGTCTTTTTGCATGGGTCGGGAGGGGGGGAGAAATTCCGACTTGGGTGTCTGCTTCAGCGATCTGATATGGGGCTTTGTGCAAAGGCTGGAGGGAAGTGCCATTGGTGGCAAAGAGCAGGAGGGCCTTGTTCCATTGGGACTGCATCATGGTCTGGAACTGGCTGACCATCTCAGCCTGCTGAGCCTCCAGGCTCCAGTACCTGGCCTTGCACTCCTGCAGGTCTTTCCTCTGCTTGGAAAGCCTATGCTCATAGTCCTCAGTGAGGTGCTTCTGCTGAGCCTCCTTCTAGATCAGATCCAATTTGAACTGAGCCAGCTGTTTTGCCAACTCTTTCTCATGGTGGCTGCTTAGCTCCAACAACTGCTTCTTGTTGGGGCCCTAAGGAGCCTGGGTGTGGAGGTGAAGAGTGGGGGGGGGGGGGGGTGAGTAGAGGCTGGCGAGGCACCCCTTGAGGTGAATGATGTCGAGTTGGCCACACCCATCCAGTCATATAATCATCTAGCCACGCCCACCCAGCCAGTCATTAGGCGGATTATATTAGGTCTGCGGAATTTAAAATTATGAATTTAGTGGTCCCTGAGGTCCGAAAGGTTGGTGACTCCTGCTAAATCTGAAGGGTGAAAGCTTTCATAGATACTCAGAGTTTTCCTATTTATGTGTGCATAGACAACAATTCTGCTGAAATTATGATTGAAACACTACGTGAAGGATGTTTTTCAAATCCTTCCCACATCCGTATGTATCTGAAGCTCTGTTCTCTTAGAGTCCTACATCCTGCAGAGTATTAATATTGAAGCCAGTGAAGATATTCCTCTATTTTTCATTTTGTAGGTGAATCTTGGGTCAAAGGAATATGAGGCAGGTCTGAATATTCTATTCTGTTTAAAGCAAATGATGAGGACATCTATTCTAAGCCAAGTAAATCACACCAGTAGATACAAATGACAATGACACATTTTTAATAACTCATCACTATTCTTACCAAGCACACGTAGAGCTATTGGACAAAAGCATTTCAGAAAGAAGGGAGAGCTTCACCAAAATTGGCCCTAATAACTTGAAGCCTCTAGGCAATGCGGACAGCCTACTCTTCAGAGGAAAATTGCATTGATTTTGTATTTGGCTGGTTTAAAAGAAAAAAGAGCTTCTGAGAACATTCAGCTTGGCATATATTACAGTAATAGAGTGTGCCGCAGCCCCCTTGGATTTCCATAGAAGAGGCAGAAAACTTTATCTCATCCCTTGAGATCCAAAGTGAAATTTATAAAGTGGAATGAAAGTCATTGAATTTTCCAGAATGCCACTTGATACATTATTATGCATAAAACAAACTTGCATTTCTGCAGCATTTTTTTCCTGCAAAGATCAAGGGTTTTATAAAGGCACTGGTTCTGAAAAAGTAGGCTAGGAAGGGATGCAGGGCCATGAGGAAATAAAACATCAGGTTGCTAACAAAAATATTAGTAAGATCCTGGTATGGCATGAAGCCTATATTGGATGGATGGATGGATGGATGGATGGATAAATAGATAGATAGATAGATAGATAGATAGTAGATAGATAGATAGATAGATAGATAGATAGATAGATAGATAGAGAAAGGGAGAGAGAGAGGAGGGGGGGGAGAAACAAACAGAAGTGCAGAATTAGTTTCTAATCTTAATAGATTTGGAGAGACATTGATTCATTATCTATAGAAAGATAATTGATTTATAACAGAAGTTTCCATTTAGCTCAGCATCAGCGATGAGAATGTATAGCAGAACAATCTGTCCATCTTATTTTTATGTCCATGAAATTGTATGAATTCTTAAATAATGAGTTTTGTATGCATTTGCTTTGCGGTAATGTGGAGAGTCCAACATGAACTAAAGCAAAGTTTCAGCTTCCAAATCTACTTTATTTCCCAGCATGCTCTGCTTCACATGAAATACACATGGGAACAGAAAATTCTGCTCCAAAAGTAAATGTTTTTTTTTTTAAAAAAAAAACAACTCAGTACAACTCAGTATAATGTTCAATATGCCAGGCAGCGCACAAATGTCCTATTGCTGTAATTGAAAAGTTAAGAATAAGCCTAAGAAGAATATTGGGTCACATGTTTTGGTCAGTTTTAGATATTGAAAGAGAATGTGATCAAAAGATAATAGTTGGCATAAACCTGTTTCATGTCATTGTACAGTCCAGGAAAGAGTAATTTATTACCAAATATACTTTATTGATAGTATCTGCTCTGAGAAAGCCTCCTCCTTCTGCTTCCTGACTTCCATTTTATAATGGCAAAAATCATATAATTTTTACCTCTGCCTGACCAAAGGCAGTTTTTAAATGATGAATTTCCCCTACTGCAAATCTAACATAATATTATTGCTGCCCCAAAACAAAATCTGCTCTGATTTAGATTCATTTCAAATTTAGCCTGCTGAAAGACCAGCTGACATTTTCTCAGTTGGGGAATGTGGGCAAACATGGTTAAATCATAGTTCAGCTGACCAAAATTTAGTTAAAAAAACCTTATTAATTTATCAAATTTATAAGGTTTTCCATTTCACAAGAAGTGATTCTGGGCAGCATACAGCAAAAAATATATAGTATGTATGACATACTATACACCACACACACACACACACACACACACACACATACATACATACATACTTATAGTATGATCTTCCTCCCATATTTGGGCATACCGGGGGTTGTAACTTTAAATAGATACCTTTCACCTTGGCTTGGCTGATAAGGAGTCAAACTCTGTAGCTTAGTGGTTAACACATCTGCCTAAGATGCAATACAGCATAGGTTCGATTCCCAGTAAGGGTATGGCTAGCTGATGAGAGTTAAATAGCTTGAAATAGATCTATACTAGTCTCCCTTTATTTATTTATCAGCACAAATACAACAAATGTAACAAAAAGGCAACAGTAAAAATATTGGGTTTCTGTCTGGATGGTCTCTTGTGACGAGCCGAAGGACAGCGAATGGAAGTAGTGATCTTCCTCCCATATTTGGGCATACCGGGGTAACATATATATATATATAATATATATATATATATCTATATATATATATATATATATATATATATATATATATATAATACATATATATATTAAGGAATAAACAGTCAACACTAGTCATACAGATAATACTTGATTTACAATCTGTTGTTTAACAACCATTCAGTCATGATACCCTCACAATGGGTGCCTTATGGCCTGTAAGGCACTTCCAGCCATTGTAAAAGGTCATGTCATCATAAAATGGATGCCAAGTGATCTCCAATCATGCTTCCCCAGAAAATCAATGGGAAATGCAGCAGGATAAGTTGTAAGTAGAGGGAACATTGGTTTTGAGGTCCATTCCACCAGTACACAGAATATTTCCTCCATTCCTCCATTTGTGCTGAAAGAACAAACTTCAAATTTGGTGAAAATGCTAGTGAACATCAGTGTTCTGAAAATATCACAATGCTGGTGTTCACTACCAGTTTCACCTCCAGAGGAGTGGAAACATTACGTATTTACCTTCAAGAATGATGGCCTTTGATGATATTTTTGCCAGAATTGGGGTCACTTTCTGTAGTGTGTCAAGGGGTTACTCCTCCAGAAGGGAAATCTCTTGGCATGCTGGAGAAATGAACCTCAAATCTGGAGAAAACACTAGCAAACATCATTGTTCTTGTGATCCTTTTCCTGATGTAGTGGGGCAAGGGCCTGGGTCTCCCAGATTTGTTGGGAGATTTGTTCACTCTCCCCATTGCACCACAGCCAGTTGGTTTGATCCCTCTCTCTGACACCCCATATTATGACATTTGGAGCACCAAGTTTGTACTTACTGATCAAATTTGAGTGGCATCTCACTTGACCACTTCACTCAATGACTATGATTTCAGTCCCAAATGTGGTCATAATTGGAGGATTACTTGTGAGAGAGCTAGATAGCTAGATAGATAGATAGACAGACAGACAGATTTTACACACATACACGCACACACTACACTCATACGAGTGGTGGGCTGCAACTAGTTTAACAACCAGTTCAGTGATCGCACACTTCATGTGCTTTTCACGCATGCGCACCAAACACGCTTGCAATTTGAAGCTCAGCTGCTTACCTTCTAAGGCAGCCCCAGTAAGTAGAAGAGCAGAGCCATGCAAATCAGCTGAGCCAGAAAGAAGGAAATATAGGACAAGGTATGTTGGGGCAAGTGGGCAGGGCCAGCTGATCATCAGAACTACCCGTTTACCAGACAGAGGGGAGGAACTGATGTCACAACAACACGTCATGCGATCTTGGAGCTCCAAGATCGCAGTTGATGCTTTTGCCGCTGGATGGTCCTTTGGACCTAAACCGTCCCGAAGAGATGGTGACAGGGAAGAGTATATCCTGCTGATCTCAGAGACACCACAAAGTCCCTGATTGACCCAGGAGAATCTCTTTTGCCAGTGACAGAAGCGCAGCCATTGAAGCTGCTGAAGTTGGGACAGCTCCGGAACGGGAGGAAAATGGAAAGAGAAAGTGTGTCCATCTGGTGAGGAAATCATATTATAAAAAAGACTACCCCCCCCCAAAAAAATATTAAAGCTAAATTAAATTTGAAAACAGAAGAGAATAAGCAGCAAAATTAAGCTACATTAGACAGTTTGTTATCCTTTTTTAAAATTTTCTTTTACGGATGGAACTTTTGCAAATGTTTCCTATTCTTTAAATGGAATGGATTAGTTTTCTTCTTCTACTTTTTATATTTTTTTATACCTGTGGATTAAAATCTTTTCCCTTATTTTTATAATGCTGGATTGGATGGTGTTTTTTTGCTCCATTTAAGAATTTTGTTTTCTTTAATAGGGCTGTAATAACAGAGGGAAAGGAAGAAACACTGCCGCTTGGAGGCTGGAGGCTTGGAAGGCTTGGAAATATTGTTTTTTCTTTTTTCTCTTTGATCATTTGACTTTGTATTTCAAGGTTCTTCAGCTTGTTTACAGAGATTGATAGTGAAAAGAGCATGGGTTGTTTATACAGGTGCTCTTCAGGAGCTTTATTGGCAGCTGGAGTGGAGTGAAAACAAAGCCTTGTCTTGAAAGATTATAAATGAACTTGCTTTAAATTTAATAAAAAGTTTTGAATGCCAGAGTGGCAGTGTTTACAAGTTGGAAGAATGGCACAACATGAAAAAGAAACCTTAACATTGCAAAATATTATGTTTGAAATTCAAAAATTATTAGAAGTAACAGAGAAAATTCAGAAGATATTGGAGACATAGATCATAGAACAGTAAAATTTGATGGAAAAATTGAGGATGTTCATCAAATGAAGAAAGTGGAGGTCAGAGTTCTAAAAGCTGAAGGAAAAAAATAAACAAAGAGACAAGAAAATAGTTGATATTGACAGTGAACTGAGTGTGGTTGGAAATGGAAAGAGTGGCATAGAGATAGATGAACTGGAGCTCTACCCCAGATTTCAAAGTATAGAAGAAGAAAAGAGAGAAGAATTGATGGAACTAAGGAGAGAAATCTTGCCAGAAGCACTAGTGATAACCAAAAATCTGTGAATTTAATGCCAAGTAACTCAGTCCCTTTCTTGGATGGGTGCAAACCATATCTTTTGTACAGTTTTTCATTGAACCAGCTGCAGACATCATGACTAATAAAACCAAAGCCTTCCCTTTTACACCATTCCTTTAACCACACATTAAACTCTGCTACATGCTGGCCCTTCCCTTTTTGTTCCTTATATAATGGTAAAACCTCTGAAAAGATAAGCCTACAACCTATACTACTAAGTTCATATCCCAAGCTCTGGAAATCATTCTGCACAGAAAGTACTTCTTTTTGGAACAGATCATTTGTGCCAAGATGTATAATAGCATCAACGTCACAGTCCTTACTTGCATTCTTGACTATCTTAAGAATACGCCTCTTGTCTCTGCTGGCAGTAGCACCTGGCAGACACCTGACCTCTTTTAAAACCTCCATATCCTTTCCTAAATTTACATCCCTTACAATTGAATCACCAACCAGAAGGTGACTTCTCTTTTTGCATACCTTGCTCTTCTTGTGTGACTGATGTGTGATACCTGGTTCCCATTTCACCTTTCCAAAGAAAGTTCTTCATTTTGGACTATGATCCCCTGCTTATTTGAGTCATCAGTATCACAAAGCTTTGTGTTTATGGTTCACAGCTCTCACCCTGCCAGATCCCATGGTTGTCCAGATTGCTCTTCTCCTGCAGGATCTTTGTGGTAGAGGGGGCTGATAGCGTGGCATCTCCATAGAGTGAAATGGCCAAATTGGACACCTAATGTCCAATTTAGAGATTCTAGATAGGTAATCTGTCTTTGTAGACTAGTAATTTGTTTACAAAGGGGACAGTATCCAAATTTGAAAAGAGTACTGTGCAAGACAGGTCAAAACAGCTATTACATTGAACTAAGCCGGTCATTTTGAAATAAAATAAAATCACAATCTCAAGCGCACCAATCCAGAATGTATTATTGCTCTTTTGGTTTATGATATATGATTCATACACCGTTAGGTGCACGGCCCCCTACCTTAGTCATCTTTGCCTCTCTAACTCCCTCCTTGTAGCCAGCAGCTCCAATCACCAGCCTCAGGAAAGTTCAAATGAAATGGAGTTAAAGGGCCCCTACCTTAGTCCTCTTTGTTTTACTCCTCCTTGTAGCCAGCAGCTCCAATCACCAGCCTTAGGAAAGTTCAAATCTTCCATAAGTGGGGACCATGAAAGAGAAAGGCTGCATCCCTGGGCCCATCAAATATAGTTTCCTGAGAGATAGGATCAAAGCATACATGCCAAATCTGATAGAAAAAGCAGATGTAATAAATTAAATAAATAAATGTAAAAGTAAAAGTGTAACAAACATTAAAGCGGTAATTAAAATCTGTCTCTCTAATAATCGTCTGATTTTTCAGACTGCGGCATACGAAGTTGACCAGGAGCAACATCTGTTTTTCCTTTTCAGCTTTTTTACACCTATGAATCTCCAGAGTCATTATGGTTTTCCCCAATCTGCCAATTTTTATTCCTTAGCATAACTCTTTACAGATGTGCTAACTAAACCCTGTGCATAAATTCTAATCTTTTTAAAGAGAAGCAGTAACCATAATTGTCCTTTAAAAGCGCATTTTCCTTGCCACCCACCAAGACAATGCTCAGACCTTTTTAGGACCTTACAAATCGCAAGTGGCCTCAGTTTGCCCATATGAAGCAATGCTTGATAGCACACTCTGCTGCTTTAAGCATCTTGTCCACAGGCTGTCTGTCTCACTTGTCATTACTTAGTGTCCTGGCCATGTGGCTGCTGCATTAATTTGGTATCTAACTGCCTTTGGCATGGAATTTTGTGAGAAGAAAGAGGCAGGTAGTCTAAAGTAGAAGATGGAAAGCAGAGCTGAGTGTACAGCAGAGAGATTTTGGAAGACTATGCTCTGTACCTCTCTCTTCTCCCCCTCCCTCCCTCTCATAAGAACAGGAGAAGACTCATTCTGGATCAAATCAAAAGACAGCCTTCTGTTCATTCAGGGTCCCTAAGAAGTTTGCAAGAAGGACTTTCTAGGAGCATTGGAGACACATTGCCTCCAATGCTAAAGTAATTTATTGCCATCAGAACTGGTAATCATTGATAATAAACATAACCATGATCTCCTTAAAAGTAATAGATCCTGATCTTTTATTTTACTAGTGAAGAAAGTTAGTACCAACCTCTCTAACTAGAACAATGAAATATCCTAGGAAATATTAAAAAGTCAGAATATTATATTTCCCTGGATGAGAAATTGAGAAACATGTTTCTAGGCAGGAAACAGACTCACTCTTAATAGCCCCCACCTTTGTCAATGAGCCATTAAGGCCTGAGTCAGTCTATTCTACATAACAAAGATCTACCACTTCAGGCAGAGCTATTACACTGCCCTTCATTGCACCACCCACCAAGTTTCAACCAAACTTAGTACACAGACAACCTACAAAGCTACCATTTTTTGGAGTATAAGACACACCAGAGTATAAGACGCACCAAGGTTTTGAAGAGGTAAATTTTTTTAAAAAAGGTTTTGCATTCTGCAGGCCTCCCAAACCCTCTGCATGCAGAGAGTTTGAGAGGCCTGAAAAGTGCTCCTGGAGGCTGGGGAGGGGGTAAATGAGCAAAAAGCAGCCAGTTTTCATGAAAACTAGCCCATTTTTTTGCACAAAGCATGGCATGCACAGGCTTTGGGAGGCTTATAGAGTGCTCCTGGGGGCTGGGGAGGGGCAAAAACGAGCAAAAAGGTGTGTCTTATACTCTGAAAAATACGGTAGCTATGACCTCTGACAGCAACCAATCAGGATATTCTTCCTGTACCCCATGAAGTTCAAAGCCCAGAAAGGACATAAAACCCAGGGACTCTCAGCAGCTCTTCACCTTTTCAACCAGGAGCTCCAAGGCATGTGATTCTGTCCACCATTAAAACCATCTTTCCAGGTAGCCTCCATGTTTCCACTGTCTTTTTCCCTACTTGGAACTGAACCCAAATGGACATTTCTTCCAACACTAGCTTCAATGTAGTCAAAGAGGTGATAAAATTGAGAATAGTTGTTATATGGGTTCTCCTTTTGAAAAAAAAAGGGGGGGTTCTTCATGCTACTTCTGAGAGCCGCATTATATGAAATCTGATAGATTCAAATTGTTCCAAATTGTAACATGAATTATGCAAGTGAATTAGAGGGAAATGTTTATACAATAAACAAATACTGGTATTTTTCTTGTACAGAATTTTCAACTCAACAAGCAGTTCTTGAAGTGTGGCTGGGGACCTACAGGGGTCTCTGAGCCCCATTCAGGTGGTTGACAAAGTGAAATAAATAAAAACAATAATTTTAGATTTCTCAATTTAAATTTCTAATACAGCAAATATTGATAGATATAATCCATATAAACCAGAACTCTTTTGGGTCCTCAATCATTTTTAAGAATGAAAAGGATTTCTCAAAATTTTTCAAAACTGCTGATCTGTCTGTTCTTTAAACCGTCTGTGTTTTTCTAAAAATCTGCCTTGTTCTTCTTCATTTTGAAGTTTTTAAACCTTTGAACTATATGATAAATGGTTCTTCAATAACTTCATTAAATATAAATTCTCAGGAGGTAAGATATTATGCTACAAAATAAATTGCTGCAGTATATCTGACAGTACTGCTGATGCTTCAATACAACAATATTTTTAAAGGATTGTTAAAATAATGTTATATTTTCTTTTTCTTTGTGCAGGGATAGTCCATGGGAATATGTGTCCCATGCATTATTTGATATGTTATAAAAATAAAGTACACTGGTAATGATATTCACAACAAACAACAAACTGAAAACATTTGCTCAGCTTATAGTAAGTTTTTGTTTTTTATATTATTATACATTGTACATTGAAAGCATATTGATGTTTCCCCTGGCATGTTTAATTGGGCTAATGGGAGAACTGTGTGTTATTGGAATTGCAAACGTTAATTTATCTAGTAGAATAACTTCTGGTAAGTTAAAGTTAGACCTAAGAGATCCAGTTAGACACAGGGTTAAACTAAGCCCACCCATCATCTGTGTCATGGGAAAAGCTGACAGTGTCATCTGTCCCTGAGAAAAAATCTAGAGACATCCCACAAAAAGAAGCATCTTTAGAAATTTTGTCTCCCTGGTTTTTGAGTTTTCAGTCTCCACCAATGGAATGTGGGGGAAAAGAGCAGAAATGGATGGGAAGTAGGCAAGAATATCTCTAAATCGATCCGTGGACATTTATATTTCACTTGTGCCCCTGTAGAATGTCTCTCAGTTTGTTTCTCTTGGTTTGAAAACAAACAAACCAAAATAAAACAAGAGAAGTGAAACAAGAACTGATAGCCTCCAAACCTTTGCAGCAGGTAGAAAACTGAAAAATGCTTGCTGCAAGAAAACATTAAAGCAGCTTCTGGGTATTGTTTTGATTGATTTATTTCCAATAACTAGTATTGATGTATTTACCAGAGTTGTAGCATGGGAGTCACTTTGTGAGTGGGCTAATTCTTCCAATGATTTTTTAAAATGTCTACATCTGGCTGTCAACATTGAAAATGTGCCCCTTTACCCCTAAAGTTTGGCTTTCAGAAGGGGACTTCAAGATTATATTTACTGGCAGAACTATCTGCCCTTTCTTGCAGTGTGCAGTTCTGAACTTAACAAATTATCTGCCAGGGTTCCAAATAGGATCCAAAAGTAAATCAGAGTCCAAGGCAAAGTATTGCTCAAAGCTCCAATTTATTAAGAGAGCCATGTTGGCACAACTGGGAAAACCCAAATCGAAAAGCTTCCAGGTTTTCCCCACCTAGTTGAAAGTTCAAGATCTTGCCCCCACACCCACAAATCCAATACATTGTCCAATTTCACACTGCCATGCTGGCAGTTCCACCCATCCAGTTACGGTCAGGTACAGCGCTGCAGAGACAAAGGACGACCTTGGCTTTTAGAAAGAATTTTGTTGTGGCTACATAATATGTGACTCCTTACAATTCCTCCTCCCATTTTCCCACAATAGAAAATGCATAGCAGAATAATAGAAAGTATGGCAGGCCAAAGACCCAAAAGAAAAGATGGCTGCAGGCCTGACATTAACCACATAATTTATCATGAGTGCATCACAATTTTAATTTAAATAAATAGCATTTCAATGGCACTCTAAGTTTTTAAAATGATAGCAGATTGATGTGGACATTCCATGATATGACTGGGTAAAGCCATGAACAAAAATCACTAGATTTTTACAAATCAGGAGCAGATACAGAAGTATCCATAGTCCTTTTGCCAAAAGGATGCATATATAGAGTATATAGGGCAGCAATGGCGATTCTTTTTTGGCTCGCGTGCCATAAGTGGGGGGAGCACAGGGAGTCGTGTGCGGGTGTGCCTCACCCATAGTGCAATGTGCAACCCCCCCAGTGCGCATGCGTGCACTACAGGCGCCCCCCCCCATTTTTTGCATGCTTTTTTCACCCTCTCCAGGCTCCAGAGGCTTTATAGGAGCCTGGGGAGGGCGAAAACAGCTCCCCCATCCCCCTGGACCCCTCTGGAGGCTTCAGGGACCTTCAGGAGGCTTCCCTGAAGCATCTGGAGCAGTCAAAACAACCATCCGAGCAAACCGGAAGTGACTTGGTTGCTCAGAGGGTCAATTTGAGCATTCCGAAGGCTTCAGGGACCTTCAGGATGCTTCGGAACAGTCAAAACGACCTCCGAGCAAACCGGAAGTCTGTTCCTGAACTTCTGATTTGCCCATTGGGCCGTTTTTTTGCACTCCGGAGGCTTCAGCTCATGAAGCCTCCGGAGGGCCTTCTGGTGGGGGGGAGGCTGTTTTCACCCTCCCCAGGCTCCTATAAAGCCTCTGGAGCCTGGGGAGGGTAAAATGGCTTTAAAAAAGGGTGAACTCAGCTGGCCAGCGCGCGCATGCGACAGGGCAGTGCCTCGCATGCCCTGACAAATGGCTCCGCGTGCCATCTGTGGCACGCATGCCATAGGTTCGCCATCACTAATATAGGGTATATACTATACACATATGCATACACATATGCATACATTATATGGTGTGTGTGTATATGTATTTATACATATGTATGTATGCATATGTGTATGCATATGTATATGTATCTATGTGTGTGTGCATAGATATACCATTTTAGATCTTTCTGCCCCTGCTTTTGTAAAGTGGAAATGTTTGGAATCTTGGGGTAAATATCAATGGTTCGATACCGTAATTGCTTTCCCTAAAATAATGCCATTCTAAATGGGTCTCTGATATGAAAAATAGGTAGCAAACAAATTAATGTACATGTATAAGCAATGAATCCAAAGAAAAAAGAAGAGGTGTGTGATACATAAGAAGTTTTTTCTTCCATTATAAAATATGATTTAATGTTACTTGTTTCTTTTTACTAAGTAGGGACTAAGCTCCAAGTGTTACATGATAATTGGCTGAATTTATACATCTGTAAAGCTATCTGTTGAACCATGACTAATGCTGTTAAATACAAGTTAAAACAAAGTTTATTATTGCAGGCAGAGTACAAGAGTTCATTTATCATTGATACTTTTGTAAACAACTATTATGCTGTTCTGTCCTACCTCCTGCTTTGTTTTCTGAGGAGTTTATCTTGATTTTGCAAAACAGCTCTAGCATGTGAAGTACTGTGCATGTTTATGGCATGAGTACACAACTTACACAGTGGCTCTGTGGTAAGACGCTGAGCTTGTCGATCAAAAGTTTGGCAGTTCGGCAGTTCGGATCTCTAGTGTAAGTTGACCAGACCTCCCACTTTTGGCGGGACAGTCCCACTTTTGAACAATTTGTCCGTGTCCTGTGGCATTTTAAAAAAAGTCCCGATTTTTTTTTAAGCACAAAAGGAAAAATCTGCAAAAAGTCACAGGGAGCCCCGGGGATATTCCTCGCAAAGCATCACGGTCGCATAGAATGCAAATGAAGGTGCTTATCTCCCCGCCAAGCTCTGTGCGCTCGTATTCAAATCGGAGTCAAGCTAAGTCCCATTCAGAGGGTGGAGCGATGTTATGTTAATACGGTTTCAGGAGGGTGCTGTGCTTTTTTGTTTTGCTTTACCTGTATTCTCAACCATGCAAAGGTGGGTTTTGTGCTACAAGGATCTTTCCCTGTCTGCGGTTCCGATTGCAGTCGTCCTTTGCTTCAGATTAAAGCACCATTTCTCATTCCTTGCAAAACTGGGGAAACGGCAGGGCTGCTTCCCTTCCCCCTTTCTTGCAGCACCATCGGTTGCAAAATGTTCCCCTGATTTATATGTTTGCAGCAATGCAATCCAACAAATAGGAAAGTTTTAATAAGATCTTCTGACTTTATTTGGTCTCTGCTGCCTCCCCCCGACCCCGTTAGCCCTTGGGTTTTGTCCCCTCCCAAGGTGAGAGTGGGAAGGAGAGGAAGGAAGGAGGGGGGGGAGGAAAAGAATAAGGGAGGGGGAAAGAAGATGGAACAAGAAAAGATGGAAGGAAGGAGAAAGAATAGAAGGAAGAAGGAGGAAGGAGAAGGAGGAAGATGGAAGAAGAAGAAAGGAAGGAAGAAAAGAGGAAGGGAGGGAGGAAAGAAGGAAGGAGGTAGGAAGAGAAGGGGAAGAGAGGGAAAGAGCAGAAAGACAGAGGTGAAGTTGATAGGCAAGAGGAAGGAGGAAGGAAGGAAGAAAGAAAAGGGGAGGGAGGGAGGAAAGAAGAAAAGATGGAACTAGAAAGGAAAGAAGGGAGGGAGGGAGAAAAGGGGAAGACAGGAAGAGAGAAAGACAGAAAGAGAGAAGTGAAGGTAGATAGGCTGAAGGAAGGAAGAAGGAAGAAATAGGAAGGAGGGAAGGTGAAAGGGTGGAAGGAGGAAGGAATAGAAGCGAAGGGGAGGAGAGAGATGGAAACAGCAGAAAGACAGAGAAGGTAGATAGGCAAAAGGAAGGAAGCTGAAAGAATGGAAGGAGGAAGGAAGAGAAAAGGAGGAAGGGAGTGAATGAGGAAAGAAGAGAGGATGGAAGGAGAAAGGAAGGAAGAGAGGGAAAGAGCAGAAAGACAGATAAGGTGAAGGTAGATAAGCAAGAGGAATGAAGGAAGAAAGAAGGAAGGATGGAAGGAGGAAGGAAAAAGAAGGAGGGAGGAGGAAAGAAGAAAATAATGGAAAAAGAAAGGAAGAGAAGGGGAAGAACAGAAAAATAAAGAAGAAAGGGAGGAAGGAGGGAAGGTGAAAGGATGGAAGGAGGAAGGAAGGGAAGGGGAAGAGAGACCTAAAGAGCAGAAAGACAGAAGGTAGATAGGCAAGAGGAAGGAAGGAAGGAGAAAGAATGGAAGGAGAGGAAGGCTAGAAGAAGAAAGAGGGAGGGAGGAAAGGAAGGAAGGAAGGTGAAAGGAGGAAGAAAGGAAGGGGTATTTCCACTTGTAGGCCTGGGACTGAATGCAGGAGGAGTCTCTCCTAGGATCAGCTGCTCTGATCATGGTCTATGAAAATATTACTGCCTGCCTGATACAAATTTAGACAGACGGTACTTTGGGCTGCCCCTCAAATCCCCCCTTTACTCCTCCCCCTGTAGAATTCAGCCCCCTGAGTTTTGCCTTTGAGGGGCATCTAAATTAAGGTGACCAGATGTCCCGCTTTTGGCGGGACAGTCCCGTTTTTGAAAATTTGTCCCGGGTCCCGTGGCATTTTAAAAAAGTCCCGATTTTTTTAAAAAAATTAATCAAGAAGAACCCCCCCCCAGTCAATGGTGTCCCACTTTACCAATATTAAAATCTGATCACCTTACCCTAGTGCCATGCCTCAGAGTGAGCTCCTGTTACTTGTCCCAGCTTCTGCCAACCTAGCAGTTCGAAAGCAAGTAAAAATACAAGTAGAAATATAGAAACCACCTTTGGTGAGAAGGTAACAGCGTTTCAAGTGCTTTCGGCGTTTAGTCATGCCAGCCACATGACCATGGAGACGTCTTCGGACAGCAGTGGTTCTTTGGCTTTGAAACAAAGATGAGCATTACCCCCTAGAGTTGGGAACGACTAGCATGTATGTGCGAGGGGAACTTTTACCTTTTTTTGCACAACCTATTTGGTTTGAATTGCTCACCATATTTAATTTGGCAGAAAACTGAACCTGCATGTCATTTGCCATTCCTTATTACCTTTCTTCAAAATACTTGACTTTGCTCCAAAATAAGTAGATGAGAAAACTAGATTTTATACATCTTGAGGCTGCCCTTGCGTGGTGTTGGAAGAAAGAGGGATAATCTTATTTTAACTCCAGTAGAGCTGAAAGAGATGTTGACTGAGTATGTTTAAGCTATGGTTAGCGGCAAGTAGGAAAGACCTTTCCTTAATATGCTGGTAGCAGCATTCAAAAAGTAATGAACGGGATGTAAAGTTGAATCTAGGCTATTTAAAGACCAGATTAGAAAGCAATTAAGATGATGGACTAAGGCTAATGAGAGTGGAAGCTCATGGTGTGATTCTTAGCTCGTTATTATCTCCCAGACCTGTAAGGGCAGGATATTGTTAGAAGAAATATGGTGGAGGGAGTGTGATGTGTGTTAATTATAGATAGTCCTTGACTTACAACAGTTCTTTTAGTGACCATTCAAATTTAGCACTGAAAAAATGACTAATGACCATTTTCCACACTTATGACCATCCTCACGGTCACATGATCAAAGTTCAGATGCTTGGCAATTGACCTGTGGTGGGTTGCAGGCGGTACGCCCCAGTACGGGTGTACTGGAGCCTGACCGGAGCACCAGATACTGTTCCGATACGGTGCTCCGGAGGCCCACTCACCTGGCGAGCTCCTTACCGGTCTTTTAAGTCTTCAGCGCTTCCGTGCTCGTGGATGGCGCATATAGCGCCTGCGTGACGCTCCACTGAGTAGCTGGAGTGTCACGGAGGCTCGCAGAGGCCTATGATGCATGTGTGCACTGCGTGAGTCTGTGGACGCACTGCGCGCATCCATGTGGATGCCGAGCGCCGGGATCCAGAACCCACAACTGCAACGGACTCATATTTATGAGGGTTGCAGTGTTGTGGGGTTATGTGATCACCTTTTGTGACCTTCTGACAAGCCAACTCCAGGGGGAAAACCAGATTCACTTAACCACCATGTTTCTAACTTAACAACAGCAATGATTCACTTAATAACTAAGGCAAGACAAATTCTAAAATGGGGCAAAACTCATTTATCAAAGCTCTCATTTAACGACATAAATTTTGGGCTTTATTGTGGTCATAAGTCAAGGACTATCTTATAACATCTAGAGCAGTGTTCCTTAAACTGTAATCCAAGGACCCTTAGGGCTCCTTCAAGTTCCTCTCAGAAGACCATGAAATCAAAACATTGGCAGATATTGAAGACATTTGCAAAAAAGTGCAACTAAGTCACTTCCCATTGTTTTTTTTAAATAGTTTTTTTTCCTGGAGAACATTTTTTATGTAAATATTTAATGGGTTTAATGCTATTTTTAACCTGATTAAAAAATAAATATTCTATGAATGCTTCTATTTTAATTTTTAATACGGTAAGTATCAATAATATAACCCATAAAACAAAAGCTCTTTTGGGGTCCTCCATAATTTTTATAATAGGGACACAGTGGCTCAGTGCCTAAGATGCTGAGCTCGTCGATCAGAAAGGTCGGCAGTTCAGCATTTGAATCCCTAGTGCAGCGTAATGGAGTGAGCTTCCGTTACTTGTCCCAGCTTCTGCCAACCTAGAAGTTTGAAAGCATGGAAAAATGCAAGTAGAAAAATAGGAACCACATTTGGTGGGAAGGTAACAGCGTTCTGTGCACCGTAGGCGTTTAGTCATGCCAGCCACATGACCACAGAGATGTCTTCAGACAGCGCTGGTTCTTCGGCTTTGAAATGGAGATGAGCACTGCCGTAGAATTGGGAATGACTAGCACATATGTGCAAATCTTTATCTTTACTTTTATAATTTTTATAAGTGAGAAGATATTCTGAAAAAAAAAAAAAGTTTAAGAGACAATCTCCTATAGAACAGTGGCATCTAAACATAATTAATTGCAAATGATGAGTAACAACAAAAACGTTACTAATTTAGATTAAGAGGCTGTCTGGTTAAAAAAAAAAAGACAGAAAAACCACAGAGAAAAGCTGAAATGTCTGGAAAACCATATCCCATATCCCAACCACCCAGTTCCAGTGACTGGGCTCCAGGTTTAGCAGCCTACCTCAACTTTAATGAAACTATGTAGTACTGATTGCACTATATATGAGCCTTGGTGGTGCAGTGGTTAGGATGCAGTACTGCAGGCTATTTCTGCTGACTGCTCGCGGACTGCAATTTGGCAGTTCGAACCTCATCAGGCTCAAGACTAACTCAGCCTTCCATCTTTTCGAGGTGGGTAAAATCAGAACCAAGATTGTTGGGGGCAATAGGCAGACTCTGTAAACCGCTTAGAGAGACTGTAAACACTGTGAAGCAGTATACAATCTAAATGCTATCGCTATATCGATAGCAAATGTGGAAACTTTAAGACTTGTGGACTTCAAATCGCAAAAATTTTCAGCCATCTATGCTGCCTTAGAAATTCAGGGAGTTGAAGTCCACAAGTCAAAGTTGCCAAGTTTGAAGTTCTATGGAATGGTGTAAAAGTGATGTCACTTTCTTGTTGTTGGATCTATTGTGGCACTTTCCCACATTATTTATTGTACATAAGGATTTCTTCCTTTTTCTTGGATTTATATTTATTGATTAGATTGATAGCCTATTTTTATTTGTACATCTCAAGCCACAATGCTCCTGCCTTTTATTTCACCCAAAATAATAATCCTGTGAGGTGAACTGGAGCCTGGCTCAGAATCGCCCCATTAGCTTTCGTGCTTAACAAAGGATTAGAACATATGGCCTCATTTCTAGTCCAGCACGTTAATCACTAGAGGGAACAGGTTCTCTGTTTATAAGAAATACTTATTTCTTATATTAACAGTAAAGAAAATATTCTATAGTTCCTGTGTTTTGTCAGACAAGTAATGGTAAATTAACTGCCAAACTATAAACCCAGCAGCTGAATCAAAAATTTGACGTTCAACATTATATTACTTTCCAGGATCATAAATGATGGCTTGATTCTGGGTTAACATGACTAAGCTACAAGGAGAAACTCTCATTTTATGAGATCATTAGTGTATGCAAAAGACAAAAAAAAAAAAAGAAATGTGAGAAGATTAGAAAGGATGTGGGAACTTAACTATAGTTTCCTAAATTGGTAATACTCAAAAAAAGTCACAAGAAATTTCAGAATTTAATCATTTATCATCTGTGCTTTATGTGGCTATGCCAGTTTATCAACAGTATAATACCTAACTTAGATTAATTTAGAATAACAGAGTTGGAAGGCACCTTGGAGGTCTTCTAGTGCAACCCTTGCTTAGGCAGGAAACCCTATACTGGCTGCCCAATCTCTTCTTTAAAATGTCCAGAGTTGGAACATTACAACTTCTGGAGGCAAGTTGTTCCACTGATTATTGTTCTAACTGTCAGGAAATTTTTCCTCAGTTCTAAGTTGCTTCTCTCCTTGATTAGTTTCCATCCATTGCTTCTTGTCCTGCCATCAGGTGCTTTGGACAACAGCTTGACTCCCTCTTCTTTGTGGCAGCCCCTGAAATATGAGAACACTGCTAACATATCACTCCTAGTCCTTCTTTTTATCAAACTAGACATACCCAATTCCAGCAATCGTTCTTTATATGTTTTAGCCTCCAGTCCCCTAATCATCTTTGTCGCTCTTCTCTGTGCTGTTTGTAGAATCTCAACATCTTTTTTACATTGTGGGGACCAAAACTGGATGCTGTACTCCAAGTGTGGCCTTACCAAGGCATTATAAAGTGGTATTAACACTAACGACTGGTTCCTTTTAGTTACAGTTGCAAACAATCATTGTTTTCTATGTATAAGTACAGAGATCATTGTACTTGTGAATCCGCAAACCATAAGAGATCATCAGACTGAATAATTGCTTTGCTAAACTGAATTAAGGAAATGGCTTATTTGCATTCTCATGCCATAAATTTAGTATCGACAATAATTTAGATTCTACCTTGGTATCTACAGTGTAATTGCAGCAATTTTTACAGACCCTTGCATTCTCTCCTTCCATAAATTTTTTTCTCATAAACTTTGCAGTAATTAAATGTCTTAAGGGTAGACGTTTATTTACACAATCATTTCACATAATGGAGATTTCATCAATCTGGTAGTTTTCTTTTTCTTTTTCATGCACATGGCAAGAGACAGTTAATATATTAATGTATATTCTTAATATATTTCAAAAGTAGAGCCACTACAGAACATTTCAAGAGACTTTTAAAGAGGCAGCTTTAATCAAATCATTTTTACAAGCATCTGAATACAATTATTTATTGGTAAATATGGATTGTTATGTCTAAGATGAATTGTAGCTGTTGGGAGTATTTTAATAATTTCTTCATCATCTTAGTAACAAATAAAACATGATTAGATGTGACACATCAAGGAATAATACATTAACTAGATTGTTGAGAATTCCTGCTTTTTCATAAAATTGGATAGCTTTGGGAGATATACCCACACCATGGCCTGATACTACCTTCGAACCTACACCAGCTAACAAAATAGGCATCGTCAGGCCAAATGAAGAAAAGTGTGTTGTGATGTGATAAAGAAAATCCACAAAATCTAAGCAGGGGTGTCAAACTAGTGGCCAGGGTCGGATGCATCACGTGCAGGCCACACCCACTCTGGCTCCATAAAGGCAAAAAATGACACAATGTCACATGATGTCATCTAAGGAGTAGAGTTTGTTGTTCAATACCATCATGCACATTGCGTCATTTACTCCAGAGGCGGAAACTATAGCCCCTTTATGACTTGTGGACTTCAACTCCCAGAATGCCTGGCTCAGGAATTCTGGGAGGTGAAGTCCACAAATCATACAAGGGCCATAATTCCTGATTTACTCCCTGCCTCCTTTCTGCAATTACCAAGCCTTACAAGCATAACTTTGAAGGGACCGTCAAATGAAGATTTAAAAACTATGATTTGAAGTTGGTTTTTAAAAACATGGTCTATACTGCTAATACCATTTTTTAACACTAACTTCAAACTTAGTTTTTAAATCTTGATTTGTGCAGAAATATTGAGATGGTTTGAATATTTGAGGGGAAAAAAGAGGGAATAAACATAACTAAGGTACAATTAACTTGTAGGCCACATCTAGGGATTTTGCATTTGATATATAAAATGTACTGTTTAAAAACAATATCTGTAGATCATTTGTTTTACTAAAATTATTTACTACATACTATCTGCAGCTGTGGAAAGAAATATGATATGATATTCCCTGCTGTCTGTAAAGCAAAAATATCTCATTCTTTTCTTTATAACCAAAATAATTTTAAAAATGTAGATAAGAAAACCTTGGGATCGGACTTAAACTAATATAGTAATGTCATATTACAAATGAAGAATCATATAATTTAGCAACATTTTAAAAGCAGGATCCAGGAAAAGAGATAGCAACCTGTGTGTGTGTGTGTGTGTGTGTGTGTGTGTGTGTGTGTGTGTGTGTTTGTGTGTTGTGTATACACACCAGGGCTGGGTTTCAACCGGATCGCACCGGTCCCTGCGATCCGGTTGGTCGCCGAACCCGGAAGTAAGTAACTTCCGGGAACGGCGAAGCCCCCCCCCGCGCCCGCGCGCGCCCACACACCCGCGCCCGCTCCTTACCCGGTTTTTTCGAATTTCGCGCTTTCCACGCATGCGCAGAACGCCTGCGCGATCCTCCAGGAGCAGCTGGAGCATCGCGCAGCGCTAGTACGCATGCGCCGTGTGCGTGCGGAGGACGCTGCGTGCGTGAGGACGCCGCCGGCCTCGTTCCAACCGATCCGGTTGGAACGGGGCGAGAAACCCCCCCTGATACACACATATATTTATCAGTAATGGGTTGCAAATATTTCGGGCATGCTCATGCACAACACTTCTGCACAAGTGCAGAAGCATCCGGGCAGGTGGGTGGGGCCTCCCGCCGCCACTACTATTGGTTCAGCTGAACCAGGCTGAACCGGGAGCAATCCACCACTGATATGTGTGTATGGTGTATGCGTGTTTATACACACACACACACCACACACATATTCAGTAGTCTCAACTTAGAACACTTCATTTAGTGGCCATTCAAAGCTACAATGGCACTGGAAAAGTGATTTATGGCCATTTTTCACACTTATGACCATTGCAGCTTCTCCATGGTCAGGTGACCAAAAATCAGAAGCTTGGCAATTGATTCATATTTATGAAGGTTGCAGTGTCCCGGGGTCATGTGCTCAACTTTTGTGATCTTCTGACAAGCAAAGTCAATGAGGAAGCCAGATTAACTTCATAACTGTTACTCATTAACTGCAGTGATTCACTTAATAACTGTGGCAAGAACGGTCGTAAAATGGGGCAAATTCACTTAACAATTGTCTTGCTTGGCAACAAATTGTGGGCTGAATTGTAGTCATAAGTTGAGGACAACCTGTAGATGTGTGCCTGTGTATGTACACAAGGATGTGTACACACACAAACAAAATTAATTAAGGGATTACAGGATCATAAATAGGAATTTGTATATGTGGTGTGTGGGTTTGTGCTTTACCTATTTGTTTATCAAATTTTGAAAACACTTATCTTCCTCCCAGAGGGACCTATGGTCATTAGCATGTAGTTCAGCCATTTTTGTTGGGTTATAAATATTGATACTAAAATTGTTGTATCGAGTTGTTAGTAGAGTTGGCTGAGTTTTGAATTCAGTCTTCAAAGCAGCACTGCAGAGGGTGGAGCAGCATGAATACAACACCTCCCATTTACCATTCCTCAAGGTGTCTGGATCCCCGGGAAAGGCTTGGCTACTGCCAGGTGTTGCAGATGGGTGCCTTCTTCATTCTAAGCAGTAGTGAAAAAATTGGCTTTTCTGAGAGCTCATGATATATTGCACTGGAAAATGTTCCTTTCGCTCTGAAAGCAAAAGGATGAAAAGATGTAAAGGCTGGAGGTGAAACTAATCTTGAAATACCAACAGTGGTGGAAATAAATCCAAAGTAAAATTAGTTTGAAATACATTGTATACTGGAATGAGCCTATTCAGGAGAGTGAATAGAGATGAGTGGGAGGAAGTTGAAAAAATCAGTGTCAGTGCCAAAGTCACTATGCTAAAACGTGTAGAAGGAATAGCCACATGTTTAGATACCTGCTCTTCTTCTTTCCATATCCTAACAAATTAGGGTTTAGAACAAGTTACAATTTAAGAAGAATGAGCATAGTCAGAAACTTTCTGCCAAGTTTATACTTTTCTCTGTAAATTCCAACTTGTTTTTTTTCTGTTTCTGCCTGACTTCATGATCTAAAAACTATTTTTAGAAATAGTTTTTTTTCTGGTAAAAAGCACTTACAGCTAATTAGCATGATTAATTTTTTTTAAAGGAAATTATCATTGGTTTTCATTCCTGAAAGACTCCTAACTGTTTCAAGAATTATTTGAAGATCCGTTCCTTGCATCTGAAATTACTGCAACCCCTTTCAAAATAAAAATAAAAAATGTTGGACAAAACCAGAAGTAACACTTCAGTTTCATGAAGGCAAGTAATAAATGTTATAAATGACTGAAGGTTCAACAAAATAAATAATGTCAAACTAATATGAAATGAAGTATGATGGTCAGGTTTTCAACAACACTTCTTAGATGTATGTAACTTGGTTTAATGAAGCATAAATAGCTGAATTTTTTTTAAAAAAATCCTCAACATAGCATGATTTAAAAAGAAGCCAACAGATAATGAGTCATTTTGCTTGATATTGATTTTGAAAGTTTTGCAGGTGTTATACTCTAAAAACATCTAAACATATTTACACTTGTTTTCTTTATATGCTGATATTTTGTGCTTTTCCTCTAAGAACCCTAAATGAATGAAAAATTAATGGAAGCAAAGCTTCTGGATGAGTCTTATATAATTGTGTAGGTCAGCCCTTTGAATCAAGTTTGCCACAGCAGTAACTCAGGAAAACTTTTTTCCCTCCAAATTCCCTTTTGGATCAAACTTTTTCTACTGGTTCTAATATAGCATTATATTATCTTGAAAATCAGGAATAAGCAGCATTCTGCTGCAGCTATTAAATCTCCCAAATGAAAACTATTCTTGAATGAATCATTTCTGTAGGTCTAATGTCACCAAAATGTAGTGGAAGTTTGAAATAAAGTGGGCCAATCATCAGTAACTGAGTTTAGATAGGCTTGGAATAAAGACATGTCCATCATCCTACAAAAAATAAAATAAAAACTAAAAATAATAACTAAAATAAAAATACATAAATTAAAAGAAAAAAAACCAAGCTTCAGAGGGCAGATTTGATGGATTACTAGGTCTTTTTCAGCTCTCAGCCTTTATATCTTTCTAAAGGTGCCATGGATATACAATAGATCTTCATTAGAATACTCTCATAAGTCAACCTCTCAGCTTGAGTATAAAACCATAGGCCACACAAACGTGTCTTTAGGTCGCCTTTGGTGAAAGCTAGCTTGTTCCTTTTTTCCAATTATTTGATACGTCCTTCTTGCCTACCACTGGATGGCAGTAGGATGATGTATATGCTGCATTTGAATGGTCTTGTTGAAAAGAAAAGAAAAACATGCCTGTCTTTGCTTATAGCACTCACCTGCTTTATTTGCTAGCTCCTGCTTGCCTCTTTTGCACCCAGGGACCACTATTGTTGAAAGTAACTGTATTATTTAGAATAATTATACTCCATATGTCCTCTAAGACCTTATAGTGACAGACATGGAGGGTTTCCTCCCTCTTTCATTCCTTTCAAAATGGTACAAAATGAGAAATAGATGAGGCTGAGAGAGATGAATCTGGCAGGAGACACATGCTTAGTCTTTCGTGGATTTGAGCTCATATATTCCATATATGAAGAAGTACTGAAAGGATGTGTAGAACAGGCATTTCTGTCTTCAGGAGCTGATATGTTTGCCTCTATATTTTAAACAAAGACACCCTGAATCAATATATCAACTGCCCTTGTGGTACCTTCCAATTAAAAAAAAAAAATGATATTGTTATACAGCGAAGCAATTTTGAGAGAAAGGTGACAGAATGTGGGGTCTCTGTTGCACTCTTCACTGATTTTCAATGTTCAACCTTTCTCTATAACCTGATTCTTTTAATTAGATTTAAAAGGTTTAAAGGTTTCCCCTATCCAGTCATGACCGACTGAATATGTCCTCTTTGGAAGCCATATTAATACCAGAAGCTTCCACGCTGTCACATTCTTGTGTTTGGGAAGTTAGGAGGGGGATTTAATAGAGGGAATGTAACTAGACATAATAGCATTCTTCTTTTCAGTCAAGGTCATAGCATTTCTGCACCTGGAGGAGGAGTGGTTGAAGTGATGTCTCGAGTTGGGACGGATGAGGATTGGATCATGTGATGGACTGGTGGGTGCAGGGTTTGGGTTTGGACTTTTGACTAACTGAGGGAAAACCCGGAACTCTCAGATTCCCAGATGTGCCTGTACCTGTTCTATAAAATGATCTAATAAACCTGTTCTAATAAAAGGTCTTGAATTTGGGCTATCAGCTTTGCAGCTGACCAGCCCAGCATTTTACCTGGTGAACCATTGTGCTGATCTCTTTTAATTAGAGATTCCAGTAATTTGGGCATACTTCATGGAAAGAAATTGTGGGAGCTTCATCACTGGAAGCTTTCATGAAGACACTGGGCTGCCATTTGTCAGAAAGGGTGTAGGGTTTCCTGTTTGGGTAGGAGGGTTGGACTAGATGACCTACAAGGTCCCTTCCAACTCTGTTAAACTGAAATTTTTGTTCATATATAGCATTTGATCCCTTTAACTGCTCTGATAATATTTGAACTTCAAATGTATTTACTTATTTAAAGTTAACACTATGCTGACAAACAAAAGCAAAATTTGCAAATAGCACAAGGTCAATCTGTTCAATGTCTTTAAAACACCCAAACAAATGGCAATTAATGCAGTCTGCGAGGTCTTATCATGCCTCTCCCTGCTGTAAGAATGGGACTATACTTGATAGCTGCAGTGGCACAGTGGTTAGAATGCAGTACTGCAAGCTATTTCTGCTGGCTGCTGACTGCCTGCAATTTGGCAGTTTGAATCTCACCAGGCTCAAGGTTGATTCAGCTTTCCATCCCTCCGAGATCGGTAAAATGAGGAGCCAGATTGTTGGGGGCAATATGTTAACTCTTAAACCTCTTAGAGAGTGCTGTAAAAAGCACTGTGAAGTGATATATAAGTCTAAGTGCTATTGCTATTGGTAGTGTAGTTTTAAAAGGGCCTATTGTTTGCCTTAAACTTAGCCCAGGGTGATACCACTCAATACTTTCCAGATGTTTCACATTCTGTTCTTTTGATCATTAGATACTAAATTCAGTCTAAGATAGATGGATGGCACCATGTAATATACTCCTGGTCTTCCCTCTGTCAAAACTAAAATGCAGATATATATTTCAGTTATATAAAATATGTACATCATGCAGCAGAGACCTCCTATGTGTCATTGTGCAGAGGCAGTTTCCCTTAAGGGTAAAGGTTCCTAACTACATTTCTTAAATGTTGATGTTCATGAAAACAGTAAAAAGAAAATAAAGGAATCATATCAGTGTAAAATGCAGGTTGATCAGAATAGTGGTTCTCATCCTTGCCAGCCCATTCATTTGGCATTTTTAAAACATTTTATGGAGCTTCTTAAAAAAATGGCTCCCCTGGAGGGCATGATTCACAAAATGCCCAATTTACCAGATGGCCAAAAAATCGAAGTTACTTTTTCTTACCCTTCTGTACCATAGTCATTGATTTTCTGGAAAAATGGGTATATTGTCTATAAAGCTCAACTACCATTTCTAGTTTCTAAGAATGGCTGTGAGACTTATGGAGGCCTCAGGTTCTTAGAAAGAAATGTGAAGCCTTCCCATGTTCTGCTGTTTGCTAATTTTCCATTTAATTTTTAAAAGTTATCTTTTTTAAATGAATTAGTACAAAGGATATTATTACTGTGTATGTTGGTTGCAATCAGGACCCTTAGCCTAAAATTGAAAAGTAGGTCCAAATTTACCAAATTTAGTGATGTAGTAGAGAAGTGCTTGACAAGTTAAATAAATAAATATTAAATATGATAAGTGTCAAACCTTAGTGTATGCAGCGTGTGTTAGTGAGAGATTCTGCCTCAGCATTGTTTTTCAGCTTAAATAGATAAATACTGTTTTCTCCTTGGAGAATGGTGTTAATTAAAGAGAACCACTCATTTCCATGTGGCAAACTGTTGCATATGCTTTTTATTGATTTATTGAAAGTTTTTTTTTGTGGGATGGCATACTTTTAGTTTTATCTCTCAGACTTAAACACTGGTACTGGGGGTTTAAGAAATATGATCTCAAATCATATATAATACAGCATATGGAAACATATTTTCCACATGTATGGTGGTATGGAGATGGCAATGTGGAAACCGTGGAATATTGTAATCTGGAGAAATAATTACTGTTTTCTTATTCTGATCCTAACGTAAATAGCACTGAGTACCAGGTGAGAAAGTGCAGCTGGATGCATCTTCTAAATACATTTATTTATTATTTATGTATTAAATTTCTGTGCCATCCATCTCACCTATGTGACTCTGGGTGGTTTACAATAGCATAATAAAAGCTTATAAATACATGAATAAAGTCATAGATGCAAAATAGAAAATAGAAAACTTCAAATAAAAGTAAAAATCAAGTAAAAAAAATCAAGTTACATACATATTGTTTGAATTTCCCAAAAGCGTATGCATTCCATGTTTTGGTAGAATATTTGGAGATATTTATATTCTGTGTTCAATGAAAAATGAACACAATGTTTTTCAGCTTTTCAAATAGATATAAGAATTTTCTGCCAAGATACCATAGTCCTTCAATTTCTTTCAGCATCTTTCAAAGATGAGCAGTTTTGGGCAAGTCACATATTTTCCACTGCTTAAAAAAAATGAATTAAAGAGCCAAATTACTTTTTTTTGCTGTAAGTCAGCTGTATATACTTAAACTAAATGCAGTTAATATTTGATGTGATATAATTTTTGCCCACTGAATTTCCTATGAGTCAGTATTTACTTTAGTTCTTTAATAAAAAACATTTATGGATTTTCTGCCTTTTGTGGAGAACTTCACAACAATAACTTTTCCTGAGGATGCACGAATAACATGCAGAAAATATTTGTGCATGAATCATTGATGCTAACACAGGTGTTCTTTTAAAAGAGTGTTGCGTATAGAATCAAGTCCATTGCTTCCTATATAGGCCTGGGGAAAAAATAGTACTTCCTGTACTATTGCAGATTGCAAGATGTCAGAAAAGAGAGTTTTCTTTATTCTTTGCTACCATATAGTAGTTGTCTGAATTTTATTGGCCAGTTATGGTAATTTCTTCAGATTGAGAATCCTGGTGACACTTAATTTTCTGTTATTGAAGATATGATGGCAGGATATCAACTGTCTCTGTCTTAAAGTCCTGGTTGATTAAAATAAAATCTTAAGATTCTAAATGAAACATGCTTACTATGGGCTCTTCAATGTGACATTTGAAGCTGTTTATCTCTCATTCTGCTGGAAACAAAGTTGGCTTAAGAAA
This sequence comes from Thamnophis elegans, assembly GCF_009769535.1. Taxonomy (NCBI): domain Eukaryota; kingdom Metazoa; phylum Chordata; class Lepidosauria; order Squamata; family Natricidae; genus Thamnophis; species Thamnophis elegans. Next base: position 125,425,702 of record NC_045542.1, on the reverse strand, counting down.
TTGCTGCCTTAATTGTTGTCCATTTTCCAGATTTGCAATGTCTAGATCCGTGATGGCGAACCTATACAGGCACGTGAGCTATCACCCAGTTTCAGCTCCACCACACATGTGCAGTGCCTCCCCCACCCAGTGATTTATGAGTCTCTGCTGTGCATGCGTGTGTAGGGGGTGCATGGGAAGATGCATGTTCATGCATGGCGGCGTGCATGTGGGTGGCGGCGGGGAGCGTGGGTGGGTGCAGCACGGCATCCCTGCAACCTGTTTTGGTCCCAGGAGGCTGCATAGAGGCCTACTAGGGCCAAAAAGGTGGGTTTTTTTTTTTCACATGCCATGCACAGGGGGTTTGAGGCACATAGGGTGATTGCATGCACATTGCATTATGGATGGTGTGAGGCACTACAGGGTGCTATTGCATGCA